>NC_056743.1:1797253489-1797278489 GCF_019279795.1 Protopterus annectens
ATGCAGATTCCACACTGACGGGGCCACAACCAAGATATCAGCTAGAGAGACAAGTGCTGTCAGATGGAAACTAGTTGCACCACTGTGCCTGTGATTAGTTGCTTACACACAAATCCTGCCCAGGCCACCAAAGATAGCTACTTATTGTGTACAATGTTTATATATGACCATGAAGGAAAGGCAAATAAATTATGGCCAATTTACTGTTCTTCAATACACCACAATGCCACCCAAACATACACAGACATATAAGCCATAGCAATAACCATTTTTACATTGATTTCAGCAAATATACTTTAGTTTTTCCAGTTTTTAATTTCCACAAGTCTTTCGGGTTTCTAATACCATGATGGGAATGGACCCCATCCCTAAGTCAAAGAATGCTTAGAGTTTATGAAATTAGTACTGTTTCAATGTTTGAGTGATCCAGAAGTGCTCTTTGCACCACCCGCAATGTGCCCAGTAATGACTCCTTCTGCAATTTGTATGGAGTTACATGTATTGGTAACATATCTAAATATGATTGCAAATTTTCTTTTATAAGAACTGCTGCTCCTGCTACTATTGGAAATGTCTGGGTATCCTTCATCCACATTGCCCCCATTTCTGCCTGTAAATCCTGGTATGTTATGACTTTGTGTGTCTCTGTATGAAAGATACTGTAGTCACTGGGTGTAGCGATTTCAATGTTCAATACTACATTTGTCCTCTTATGTGGTTTTCTCGCACCTGTTTTTGAACTGCTGGTAATGGGTGATCCCATGTGATATAAACTTCATCATTTTCTGTGATACTTTGTGGCTCATGTTTCCAATGTTTTTCAACTGCTTCAATACTATAATGTTTACAGAATCTCCAATGCAACAGTCTTGCCATGTTATTATGCCTTTCAGTATACAGTCCTTGTGCCATTAGTACATCACAACCAGCAACAAGATGTGTGACTATTTCCAATTCTGTTTTACAAAACCTACATTTATCTGTCTCTCTCACATGTTCAATGGACATTGTAAACCAACGTGTACATAGTCTACTATCTTGGGCCACCAGTATTAACCTTTCAGCTTTTGGCTTAAATTCACCTCTCCTTAACCATGCTTGCATTTGTTCCAGATCAACATGAAGTTGTTCCAAGTTTTCTATGCTTGCAACTATATTCATGCATTTTCCACATTTCTTGCCTTCCCATCTGAACCTTCACTTTATATTCTTTCTTTTGTTTTTGACACATTCGCTTACTGCTTGATTTCTATCTACTTCTGGTTTGATTTCCATTCCCTCCTGACACTGATATGCTTTTGCTAAACTAAGCAGGGAAGCCATCTTAGACGTATTCTCCTCATGTTTTAAAACTTTCCCTACATTTAAGTCTTCTGAGATCAGTAGATATGTATGCAGTCCTATGATTGCAGATTTATACATGTAATCAATTTCAAGGAGGCCCATCCCTCCTTCAGAACAGGGAATATATAGTCTTGGTATGCAGTGAATTTTATAAATCATATGATGAGTATGAAGCATCCGTCTTGTTTTCTTGTCCAACCAATCCAACACCTTTTGGGGCCAGTCAATCACACCAAAAATGTAAGTTAGGACAGAAAGATCAAATTGGTTTATAGCTTGGACTTTGTTCCTAGATTCCAGCACTGCTTTCAGTATTAATTTAAGTCTTCTAAAATATTCCTTACTAAATTTTATTTGCATTTGTTCATATTTTATTGTTGATCCTTCATCAATTCTCAAATGTTTGTACACTTCCTCTTGCTTGAGTTCTTTTATATCACATTCCTGTCCCAAGCTGATGTCTTCTTGGTGCTGCAGCTTTCCTACTTCAAAGGTTGCTTTTGCACATTTATCAAGACCAAATGACATTCTTATATCATCTGAAAAAGGTTTGACCACTTGCAGTTGTGCTTGTTAAGTTCCTTCTGTGATGAACTATACAGAGGATGAGAAGTCTTAAAACTTTGTTGTTTTCTGGGAGACAATTTGTAGTCATGACGTAATCTGTTAAGTAGATAGCTTATTGGGTTAAAGGCAAGACAAAAGAGCATCGGTAGCAAAGAGTCACCCTGGAATTTCGCCTTTGAATTTTTATCCCTGGAATAATAATTTGTCCTTTATTATGGCTTAACTGCATTGTGGTTTGCCACTGTTTCATGGTTGCTGTAATGTAGTCAATCAGCGTAGGGGTATATCTTATATGTTTTTGAGCACTCTTTTATCCATGAATGTAGGATACTGACGAATGCTTTTTTGCAGTCGATGTATGCTGTACTTAGATTCTTCCCCTTTTTACAATTCTCCATTATGACTTTAACAACAACAGATTCTTTGTTCCATATGACTTTCTTTTGTTACACTTTTGTTCTGTTGCCATGACTGAGTTTTCTTCTAGATGACTATAAACTATGTCACCATCAATTCCAGTGTATAGTTTATACATTATCAGAAGGCAAGTTATTGGTCTATAATTTTAGGATAGCTTGCAGGTTCACTCTTAAGTAGGAGCATTGTTTTTCCTGTTAGCCAGGTTGGTGTCTGTTCGTGGTGTGCATATAAATTGCACATACTTATGGCTAAATCCTTATGTAGAGATGTTAATACTTTTAGCTGGATGTTAGGTCCTGCATCTCGGCCTGGGGTTTTCCAATTAGAAAGTTTTCTTAACTTTGTCTCAATCTCTTTGGCTGTTACTTCATCCTATTTCATATCCTGTACTTTTAAACTTCTTATTCTTTCTTTTACTTCTATCCATTCAGTATCTTTGTTATATTGCACAGGAACTTCATAGATATTTCTCTAAAAAGTATCTATTTCTTCTTTTTTTGGTGGTATTTTAATGCTTTTAACCTTGTTTCCCAATTCTCTCTAAAACTTTTTTCGATCATCAATAAAACTGCTTATTTTGTATTTTTCCCTTTATAGTTATCTACATACCTTCTAAGTTTTTCTGCCTGTGCTGATATTTTTAGTTTATTTGTGATAGTGCATGATAGATCCTGATCCTTTCTGATAATGTGCATTGCTTTTATAACATCTATCTTTCTGAGTTTTTTTATTGATCTGTTCCTACTTCTGTTCTCATTTGCTGACACACACAAACACACTCAGCCATTTGCTGACATTCGCACAAATATACGCACACAGTTGCCAGTGGTGGGATCAGTACTCCTGCCCTTCTACGATTGAGGACAACAACAGGGAGACTGACAGTCACGAAGTACATAGCTATAGATCTGTGTGGTTAAAGTAGGTGTCCATTACAACCTGTATGCACAAACAAGACACATCATCTGCAGGTAAGCCTGAGAGGTATAGTTGTAGCACAACAGGAACCTGAACTGGAGTATGGCCATCTGTGGAATGGACAACTACTACCACTATACAGGGTTGCAGTGGGCATGCTCATACACTTAGTAGCACAGGGCCATTTGGAATGCACTATGACTACAACTACACAAGGTTATACTGGGCATGCTCATACACTTAGTAACAAAGGGTTTGTTGGATGCACTGACTCAAAATACATAAGGTGGCAGTGGGTAGGCTCATACACTTAGTAGCACAGGGCTGTTTGGGATGCACTCCAATTCTAACCACTGAAGGCTACAGTGTGCATGCTCAAACAATTACATGCATCGAACACATTGTAATGGACTCCTATTGTAAACACACAGGTTTACAGCTAGGTATATCTTACCTGTCAGTATATATGCAAATCATACTGGTTTACTACCTGATACCTGTATGTAGCCCGTAAATGATATATCTGTGTCTGTGCTGTGTGATACATATGCATACATGTACATGAAGTACTGACATATATATGTTACGTATACACATTCATGCATGTGTGGATGTGACAGACAATAGAGTATCTGAGTCTCACAGGTGGATGCTACCTACAGCATGTGTCACACACCTTGCTGCCCTGAATGGCATACATTGATAGCAGGTTGTGGACAGTGGCATATAAGTGGAACAGTGGCATGTGCAAGCATAATGTGTGAGCCTCCTTGTGTAATGGTACTGAGGTGCAGGTGTCAAGATGACCTCTCCCGGCTGTGTTAGTAATTGTCATTATTAGCAGGACTGCTACCCTAAGTATATCTCACAATGGTCATATACACAAGTTCTACTGCTGTCAGCCACCTTACATGAGGCATTTGCTACCAAGCACTTTAATGCCACACGCAGTGATGTCATGGTACAGGTGGCAACTGCTAGACCAAAACAATGAGCCAACGTCCTGCTGTTATTATGAGGTTGTCCAGTGTCTGTCATTCTGGGCTGTCATGACCGAATGACAAGCCTTCAACACAGAACACATGCATCCATGTTACACGTGTATGTGGATAATACCTAGGTAGCATTTACCCATATAGCCGCATTCCAAGGCAAATGTACTACACACAGACGTAACACCCTGGCACCTACATGACAATTGCATTGGATGCTTATGCTAACCAGTGCTAGATGTGTGGCTTTAGTAATCCATTTGCTCAATGCAGAACCTACAATTGGGAATACTGACATCTGTGCAGTGAGGAACACCTGGCTGAAGGCTCTGTAGTGCACAATTGCTCTACCACCATATAACTCAGATCCAGACATGTGGGCCATAACAGTGGTATGGACCATTCCAGGTGGTGGTGTAAACATATTCATAAAGGCTACTCACATGTAAAGACCACTACTCCGACATAACGCATCACAGATGAGTCAGGTACAGGTGACAGTGGCAAATGCTGCATTCTAGGTTGTATCTTCATATACATCCACCACCTTGTTCTCACACTACCAACACACATTCATATGTGGTATGACATAGTATGGTAGACCACCAGATAACCCATGATTAGTGGACTGTACCTAGGCTTATATCAACTGTGCAAAGTACCCATGTACAGACACAGCTGCATAATGTGTTATGCAATGCAATAATACCACTGTTTGTAACCAGCTCAGTTGTACACATGCCAGGGTCCCTCAGATATTGTCAGCATTAACACGGTTAACTGTTGCTGTACTCCAGTAAACAACACCCTCATGGTTGGATATGACCTAACCATACCTGCCCTGGATATGTACATCCCACACTCATACAGCATAAATTGCATTACCATAGCTTTCATTTTCCTTTCTACATACAGGTGGCTATAGTCATTACACACATGCATATGGCAGATAGCATGCTAACAGTACATAAGGTTCAATATCAATGTTGACAGAGGTAATATCCCCTGTCTACTGGTCACCCATGACACCTATCATTTCATACAGCACCCCATGTTGCATGTATATCTTTAGACATGTCCACCTAATGCAATGCCTACAAACATACCCAGATAGCAGGACCATAGGACTTACACAAGGCCTGCATTGACAGACTCAGGGAAATCCAGCTCTGCTTTGTATGTTCCTGAGTAGTCACAGGTGATGTGTTCATGACATGTACAGCTATGTGTGGCCACAGCTCCTGCATATACCCCATGTCAACAATTGCAAGCCATGCATGCTGTGTGCTGTCTGGACATTAGCCTTAGTACCACAATAGCCAGTACATGCTGGGGTGAGATGTTTACAATCCAAAGACCTCGCACATGCTTGAATGAGTGTACTGCCTAGCTCTAACAGAGCACATTGCTGGCACTCTTCCAGTACACATAAGGTGTGTGCGGCAAATATGATGTGCTTACTGTTGACCATTACAATGTCCTGGCTTCACCATGGCACTGTCAAGTAGCAGTTTGTAGGAGCATGACATGGAATAATGCTGTGTGTGTTTCGCTGATATGTGCTGTTGTAATATATGTACACTTGGCTACTCGGTGAAAGTGGTGGTGTCCAACAAGTACATGAATACAACATCCATTATGGTGTAATTCTTGGCTATGTTTCACACATGGCGTGGCGAAGGTGTGGAATGTATCCTCTTGACGTGCTAGTGCACATACATATGTGTACATGTATTGATGTTTGTGTAGATTCCATGTGCGTGCAGTGTCTGATGTCTGAAGTTGACTGTTGTCTTAGTACATCATGCTGTTGCAATACAGCCTTAACATTGCCAACTATATATGGTGATATGCTTTAAGTACAGTAAGCCGTACGTGAGGTATGGACTGATGTTTGGACATGACTACTAACTGGTGGGGCTTCTTTGCAGATGAATAAGTACTGAGGACAGCTCACTGGTGTGTTACAACCAGTCCTACAATAACCTGTGTACCTGCTAGGGTCAGGTTTTGTTAATTGAAGTGGAAGACAGACAATGTAGAATGCGGTAAGGGTGACACTGAAGGCAAACCTCATGACACCTGTAACAGTAATACCTCCCCTGTGCATATATTGTGCATATATCAGCACAGTTGCCAAAGGAAAGAGTCAGTAAGCATTGTACCAGATGCAATAGTGCTGTACTTCTGTAGTACCTATCATGAGATAGGCAGATGTTTGATTCACAGTACTGGCACGTGTGTGTGTGTGTGTGTGTGTGTGTGTGTGTGTGTGTGTGTGTGTGTGTGTGCTCATATATGTCACCTATGGTTGGGAATACATCCCACATGTTATCACTTTCCTGAACACTGTTGTTGAAACCAGTACAGAGTGAAGTGTAGAAAGAAAGGCATAGGCAGGTGGTTAAACCTCACACATGTAAAGCGTCTGTATGTGTATGACATAGGTGTAAATCTTTTTGAATGCCAGTGTGTGTGTGTGTGTGTGTGTGTGTGTGTGTGTGTGTGTGTGTGTGTGTGTGTGTATGGCTGTCCGTGTATATGGCTGTCCGGTTCCTGAAGTGAGGTTGTATTTTACCATAGTGAAATGTTAATGCCCCCTCCCCCCCAGCCACTCAATGCAATCTAGCACCCCTGTTGATATCATCAATCGTAGATGAGCATACTAACCACCTGTTAACATGTACACCATGGGGTGTGACTTGTTGTTACATAGCCTACTGATGGACCCCTCCCCCCCACATACACTCACTGCACTGTAGTATCCCTGTCGATGTCCTCAATCTTAGGCCATTCCAACTACCTGTACATGTGTAATCTCTGTGGCATGTCTTGTAATTGTGTAGTAATATAATCGTGATATGCACATAGGCAGGGGTTCTCATCCGAACACTGGCAACTGTGTGTGTGTGTGTCAGAGTGTGTGTTACTGTGTCTGTGAATCCCTGAGTGTGTGGGTGTGTCTGCGTTTGCATGCTGTCATGGCAGTGGGTATTACTGCTGCCCAATGAGAAGCCATTATTTCCACTGGCCTTTACCCTTGTCATCCGGCATGCCACTCTTTTACCTCCTCCGCGCTCCAGGTAACTATACCGGTGATGTCACCCACTATGGATGTGATGGCTCTGAACACAGTAGCTTACTACACAGCTATCATGCTCTTGGATCATTAGAACAGTAAACATAATTGAAATATGGGAGAATCTAACTGTGATGTGGAAGCTACAAAATGCATGCAGGTGTTGTCATACTGACCTGTGGGTAGTCAACATGTACATATGGGACACCCACAAACACTGACATCTCCTGGCACATGCAACTACACCTGAAAGAGGAAGGCAGAACATCAAGATCAACATGCTGTTAGTGTTGTTACACATGATACATACTGTCAAATGTGCAAAATGCATTCTAAAACTGCAATACATGGTATGTCTGCTGCCTGTCAACACTAATCAACAATATTAATCTACAATTGTCTACCTAGTATGTTCACCCTGTGCATCAGACCATATGAACATGTCCCTGCACTGATGGTGTGGATGACAGGGATGCGGCACAGGCATCATCATATGCAAAGGGTGATAATGTTTGCCAGAGGCCTAGGCTGTGCCATTGGATGACATCATGTGTGTGTGTTAGGGCCTGTGATATCATTGGGCGTGTGTGGATGTTATGCGTGTGTGTGTTGAGGTGCCCTTCATTTGTTTCCAGTGTGTGTGTATGCATGCACACAGGTCTGGCATATGACTGGCCTACACAGGGGTATTATTGACAGCTGCAGACTGTACAAGGCAGGTTTCATAGTTCACGGTGTCCAGCCATGGCCACGTGACCTGCGCCTGCCAAGTGTTGCATGGGCACTACCAGGCAGAGGTCCAGATTGGGTACCATCTGATGACACATGTCCCCTGAAATCGTGCCCCTGTTCGGACCATCCAGGACCATGTGTACGTGGCCTGCTGCATCCTGGTGTGTACTGCACAGCACCAGCTACACTGCTGCTGCTACCGCCACTATGGGAGTGGGCATGTGCAGTAGCATGTTCACGTAGACCTTCAACAGGTGATGTAGCTGACCTACGTCTACGTGCCCAATGCCTCACTCCCACCAGATGTTCCAGCACAGACATTCCACGCTCGAGGATTGAAATGCCACGGTCACCCACCATGTCACCCAATTGTCTATCCAAAACATCTGCAAGATGATGGTGAGAATATGCAAGTGCCTGGATGTTGTCAGTTAATGAACAGACAGCAGCCCCTTGAAGCCTCAGACCTTCTCTGTTGTGCCATTCAGCATGTGCCTGCGCCTCCATTACAGCCCAAAATATGCGTCTGGTGACTCCAGCTGATGTGCTTTGTCTCACAGGGGCATGTTGGCCAGTGGTCCTCCTACAAGAAGCGCTGGGCACATGCCTGTGTGGGGCATCACCAGTCTGTTGACTGGCATCATGGTGTGCAGGCACACCTTCCATAGTCACCACACTTCCCTGTTCCATGCTACCATCCGCAAACTGTCCTTCCTCTATGGCCAGTGGTGATGTGGTATGTGCAGGCAGGGGAACTGTGTTGCGAGGATGAGGGGGAGACATGTGGAATGCCAACCAATGGCACAGATGCAGCCCATGACAACCCTGTCTGTGCCTCAATCATACTATCATCATCATCACTGCTAGAGTCTGTGGGGACACTAACATCAGGTGGACCACAGGAGAGCAACGCATCTACATCAACACCTGTGAGGGGAAGACAAGAACTGTACATTACAAGTTATACCAGACACACACAGACAGACAGGGACACACACAGAGAGACAGACAGAGACACACACAGACAGACAGAGACACACAGAGACACACACAGACAAAGACACAGACACACAGACAGAGACACACACACAGACAGAGACACACACACAGGCAGACACACAGACAGACAGACATGCACACACAGATAGGCACACACAGACAAACAGACAAACACACACAGACACAGACACAGACACAGAGACACACACACACACACACACACACACACACACACACACAGACAAACAGACACAGACACAGAGACGCACACATACAGAGACACAGACACACACACAGAGACACACCCACACACACACACAGAGACAGACACACACACACACACACACACACACACACACACACACACACACACACACACACACACACACACACACACACAGACACACATACAGACAGACACACACACACACACACACACACACACACACAGAAACACAGACACACACACAGACACACAGACGCACACAGACACACACGCTACATGCAGGTGATATGGCAGATGGCATTCAGCTTAGACAATTATAGTTTCAGCTTAGACAATTATAGTGGTAGTTATCATACATCCCTGAGTTACACACAACACTATGCATGTGTTATAGCAGAAGGCATGCACTTTACACAATTATAGTGAAGGTTAGCATACATACATGTATTGCACCATTTCTGTTAGTAGCCTATACCCCATACCTGCAACACAATGCATGCACTTTGCACCATTGCACCACACTGCCATAGTGTGTGCAGCATACACCACATGTTAACAGACCATCACTGACCTTTGAACATCTGCCACTGATGCTTTGTGTTGGCCACCACCCCTATGTGTGAGGACATGAGCAATAGGGTATGTCAACTGCATAGTATGTTTTCCTGAGCCCTAGCTTGCATATCTCCCCCAAAGCAGTGTATGTCTGTTCAACATTATTCCGCCTAACCCTGAGCTGAGTCTAGACATTGTGCATGTGGCTGTACACACATGTTTGACATGGCTGTCCCTACTTTGTAATGGTGCCACAGACTAGCACAGGTTTATAGTACACCGGCCTGCTGTGTGGCGTATGACCTTGCCAATCACATGTAGTATGACATGTCTTCAGCTGACGTGTTGAATGACATGCATACATGTGTAACACAATGGTGTCCTTTCCAATCTACAGTATAGTAATGGTGTCCCAATGCAGGGATGTGTTATACTAACATGGGCCTTCAGCTGATGCAATGTTGTCTGTCCACCCTACAAATATGCAAGGACATACCGGACATTGAGCTGATGTGCATAGTCATTGCTGGGCATCATGTGGCTTCACAATTGCTATACAGTGTGAGCTACTGACACAGTTTATAGCCATGACTATGTTCACATACAATACATATCTAATGTGGAATGTGACCCACGTCACTGAGGTGTATACACAATAAACCCTAATGTGGAATGTGTGTCACAGGTCACAGAAGGGTATACGGATGACACCCCTGCACATCTGCAACCATATTACTGATGCCTGGCAACTATGCCCACACATGGCTAACTTAGCAGTACTCTATGTCCCACATGCCATCTGTGTACCTCACACACATAAGGAGCAGGCATGACAGTGATGTCTGACACCAGCAAGGTGAATGTACTGTATCTGTGGCTAGATGTGGATGTTTGTGTATGTTGTGCAACACATGTATGTATTTGGATACTGTATAGGTGAATATTTCCATGTCGTGACACACTCAAGATGTTCAAGACATGTTATGTGGTGGTTTCATGTTATGCCTATACAAGCTGTGCACAGGCCTGTATGATGTTTAGTGTTTCATATCTGCAATATCACCATTACATAAAGGCCATAGTTGTATTGTGTCGAGCCGATGTACAACAGGGTGTACACACATGTACATCACTTCTACTGTGTGTGTTGCGTCATGTCTCTGGCCATCCTCCATGGCATTGTGTACACATGTTCAGTCCAATGGTTGTGATGGCCATCATATTTCACATGTCAGTGTTATCCAATATGGCATACACCCATAGATGTCATATGCTCCACTGAGGACAGGGTTATGCAGACAAAGGTTGGTATGTATGGAATGTGAGACATGTTTTGCAGGATAGTTGAGCAGTGGTGCAGTCAGCACACTACATGCCATGGGCATGTCTGATAGCACATGACATTGTGTGAAATTCATAGCAAGGGTATACTCCACAAGGGTGTATCATGTGGGCTGGTCATACTCCAGCTCCAGCACATTTAGAGTGTGTGCACACATATGCTCTCTGTACAGTACTGTTCATGTTCTCAACATGTGTAATGCTGATATGTAGTACCTGTCCCTACAGTGGAACACACCTCCACCATTGTATTCACTGTTGTCCACACATCTGGCAATGACAGTTTGGAAGGTTTAGCATAGGTGTTTCATATAGTCTTCAATTGTTTCACATAGGTAAACAGTGTGATGCATTGCAGGTCTGACCAGTGTCCATTAACAGGACCACCATACATTATGTGTACATGTGTTATGGCAGATAGCATGCAATTAATATGTTCCATGCATTATCAAGCCTGGTAAATAATAACAATCTCACCTGACACAGACTGCTGTCGCTGCAAAATGCCAGAGGTACATAAACAGGATTGTCATAGCAGTAAGATCATTATCCACACCTGTGTGATAGCTACAGGGTGCAATGTCCATGTTAGCACATAAGCCAGTACAATACACTATACTATGGAGTATGCACATCTGTGCATACATAAAGTAGCAGACTATAGTATGTGGCATGTGTGCATACATGACTTGCATATGATGTTACATTACATATTGTACAGTAGCACATGCAACTATGTGAAATATAGTTGTGTTTTATGTGCAATAGTGCCTTACCAGGCAACTTCAGGCTCGGTGGTTGAGAGACACCCACCTCCACAATACCAGCTAAATCTTGTGGATGGAGGTCTGCAGGTGTCCCCAGGTGGCCAGTAGCTCCTCGGTATGTGTGAGTGGTGGCTGGGTGAGTGGCCCTCCACCTGTTGCACCTTGATCCCTGGTGATTGCATTAGCACACTGTTTCAACCGTCTTATCAGGTCAGTGCAGTGCAGTGTGCGATTGTGACTGCCAGCACCATTTACCCGCCTGCAGAGTTACTCCCACAGGGCATCCCGCTGCTGTGCATCCTGTGGTACATGGCTGAAGAGCATTGTGTAGTTGTCAAGGAGGTATGGGATGAGGACCTCATCCTCCAAGCGGCTGTACGCTGGCAGTCTGCTATGTGGCATACCTGGAAGACATAATGATGGAGACAGGTCACAGAAACTCACAGAAAAGTACAGCAGTACAGCTGAACATACATGTGTATCACATTTATTAAGATTACAAATACGTCTTTGAAAATCTACATGACACTAACACCACTGACATGTATAAGTCACACACATTTGAAACCTACTGGTGATGTGATGTTATCACCATATATGTGTGTGTCATGTGATGACATTGCTTGGGCATGTCTGTTTGCCTGTAGTGGTGTCTTTACCTATCAGCACATGCCTGGATGTGTTCACATTAATGCAATTGACCTTAATGCTGTGTATATGTTACAAATATAGCCATAGATAGCTGTTAGGGACATGCTTGTGACCCTGCAGACTTGCAAGCATGTATCTGTCTTGCCATATACATCTACATGGCACTGTACAGCTGTGTAGCATCCTGCCATGCATTGCCTGTGTTGCACATGTGTAACACATGGGACAATAGCTAGTCTGATGGCATTTGCAGGGTTGGATATCAGCTATAGCATGTATGGTCATAGTGATCTAGTAGGCTATATGCCCTGGGCCATTTATGTGCCTAGGCAGATGGGTTACCTAGCTGTAGGCAACAGACAGGTAAGTTTCAGTGGCCAGTTCAAACAGTGCCGCAGAACTGATACACATGGTTACTGATATATTTGGCATGCGGTCATCACACCATTTCACAGAGAGGGGTGATGTGCAGCTTTGCTGGACAGGGATGCATAGTATGGCAAGAGTATGGTAAGTGTATGGGACAGAGATCTGTCAGGCATGTTGTGATCCTTGTACTAGAAAGGTGGATGTTCATGACGTATGAGTTTATTTGGGATCAGGATGTGTTAAGTGTAGCATGTCCAACACCTCTGGGTTGGACATGGCTTTATTCAGGGTAGGCTGCATGCTACATAGTGCAGCTAAGGATTGGGAAGGGCAGTGTAGGCTATCTACACATGGGCAATAACCCTTAAAGGAAATATGTGATATATTATGGGTCACATGGGTGCTGAGTATGGCTGAGCAGTTATCTCTATATTCCTGGATGGCACCCTGTCATGATTAGGGGTGCCACGTATGACTACCTGTCTTTTGTGATGACATAACTATCAAAGGGAAATACTGTCCAGCTGCATCCCATACACACAGTTGCCATTATGTTGATCGCTGCCTGGGTGGTAGTTAATGGTTACAGGGTTTATAACATAGGGGATGACAATGCAATACTTAGTTGTCAGATTGTGGTCATACAACACACACCACACATCTGAAACACTAAGGTCCTTCTGTATGTTGAACACAGCACACATTGAGTTGACTATTGCTCTTAGTTCATAGTCATTTGCAAACATCAGTAGGCTGATGCCTTCTGTGTTAGTCTGTGTGGTATAGATAACAAAGAGGGAGAGTACCAGGAATGACCCCTGTATTACTGTGGCTGGTACTGATTTGATGTGCGTGTATTAGTCAGACACCTTATGTAGTGTTGGTTCTGCCAGCAGTCCAGTTGCCAATCACTCCTGTGACATAAGAATATACACCTAGTTTACTGAGTGTAGCTGGAACACAGTATGGGTGATGGTGTCCTATGACCTGGCAAGGTTAAGATATGCAATGTGAATCAACCATACTGTCATCTGCATCTGTACAGAGTACATCAAATATGTTGACCACGGTTCATGGCCATACAGACCAGACTCAGCAGGGTAGTTGTGCACTATATCACATTATCAATGGTGTCTCTCCCTTTGTGGGGTGTGATAACTGTTGCTATGCACCATTCGGTGTGTACATAGCCTGACATGAAGCTATGATTGAACATGATGTGTATGTGGCTAGCTGCATGTTCTTACATTTGTGTAGGGTACACCCTGGGATGTTGACAGGTCCCATGAAAGCTCTATGTATGGCTTTAGAGAGCGCAGCTTGTACCTGCATAGTCGTTAGTACAGGGGCCCTGTAGCGTACATGGATATATTACTAAGTGTACCTGTTGGGGGGGTGGGAATGGGTTTAGGTTCTCCAAGACCCTATCTGGATGAGCGGGTGCTATTTCTGTAGATGCAGTACTTTCCATGCCATAGTGCTGTGCAGCACAGCAGGTCTTGTCTTTGCCATTACGATTAATGACACGGCTATAGAATGCTCTGTGCTTGGCCTCATAATATGTGTCTGATTAGTTTCACAGTTGCTTTGCGTGGTTTTATATGGTGTATATGCATCTTACTGAGGCTGACCAGGGATCACCTACACTCATGTGTGTTCCCTCTTGCAACAGTTACTACCTTCTGTGGTACAGTTTAAAGCATGGTACCACCAGTTTGTCTACTTGTTTGTGTTGGGTTGAATCCTGGTTCTGTTTCAATGGCACAATCACTGCACATATGTGACTGCTTAAGGTTCATTTGTGTAGGATTCAGCATTTGCACATGCATTGTCCATCTGCATGGGTGCCATGACACTCACCACTCTGCTCTTAGGAAACATAACATTGGCATTGGAGACTAACTATGTGTAGCATACTATTAGCCCTGTTTGTGTGACTACTGTGATCCAGGTCAGCGGGGTCGATGGAATCCAACATGCATTGAGTGCAGGTGTTGGTACATGAGGAGTCTTCCCAGTTCATAATGGAATAGTTGAGAGTAGCCATTATTATGGTTCTGTCTCAGACCTAATCTTCCCCATTACAGCACATTATGAAAGTTGGGAAGTCCACGGCCTGGTGGGTGATCTGTCTCAAAGCGCATTTTGAATTCCACTTTGGCACAAAGGTAGTTGCTCAGCATAATGCATCTGATGTTATGCAAGTGCATGGGGGTGTACATATTCTTCAGGAATATGGACACACCTGCGGCCCGTGTGTTCCAATAAAGGATAATGGGCAAGAGGTGAGGTATGTGTTATAACATGGTCATGCAGGTGTGCTCTGCGGAGTGTTGAAACATGTCTCAGCCACTGCACAGATATGTTCTCCATGTTAGGGACTGATATATGTGTGTCCGTATAGTGTTTCTGACATGTATCATTGGGTAGTGAGACCCACAGTTTATTCCTTGGCTGTCCCTGTAACAGCAGTGGACCCCCACTTGAACTATGCATGATGAAGGCACTATAAGGGAAGCATGAGACCTAGGCAGTATCCAGATTCCCAGAGGTGACAGGTGCAGGCCTTGTCTAGCAAAGCATCATGGTCTGTCAACCATGTTATCCCAGGATGACAGATATTGGATACCCTTTGTCATGCACCACTACACTAGACAATTGTGGAATACAATCCTTTTGTCCCTGTACTGCAGTATCATTCTGGCCAATAGCAGAATGCTACCCAGGCCTTGGGACATACCTGCATGGGCTACAAGACCTGACAGTTCCTACATGTGTTTCCATGCAGTCCAGGCTACTGCATCACAGGTCCTGCACAACAACATGGAATATGCCAGAGCCGTGTGTATAGTTCAAAAGGTGGTCTGAGTGTATGTGTATGTGGCTAATCATGGCAGACAGGCAGCTGACAGTATGTATGCCCTCGTATAGGTTGGTGTGTAACATAGTGCTAGAGTTTGCATTCATAAATGAGTACTGTTGAGCATGTTTCCAGTCACATGTTCAGAGGTGTGGCACAATTATGCAAACTATGCCATACAGTTTGTGTATTTCGGTGTCTGTCTCTTCCTGCTTGGGGGGGGGATCACTTGCTTGGTCAGATACTTAGACGCATCTGTGAATGTGTGTGATTTCCGGTAGTGTGTGTGGGTGTCCTTACTATGTTCTGGTAAGAGTATGTGTTGGTTGTGTTGATGAGCTGCATGTGTTAACCTACACCTCATGACTGTCTGGTCCAGTCATGGCTGTAGACTGGGCCGCCTTCCAGCTTACTCCTGTAGCTGCATCCCAAACTATGTGTGGGGCATGGTGTTAGGGGGTCTGGACAATGTACATGGCATAGAGATTGCATTCCCCCAGGATGGCCACATACACAAAGCTGGCATTAGTAAACACCAGTAGCTGACTAGTGGACATGCCTGTATGAGCAGTCAGTACTACAAGTACCAAGTACTGTATTAAGTTTCGTATTGCCAATGAAGATATTTTAGACAGTGATGCTCACATGTAAATATTTGTGTTATGGATGTGACAACACTGGCTATTACTGAAATATTGCAACTACCTTTAGCAGCAATCCTCTTCTGAGGAGCACATCACATCCTGTTAGTTGATTACAGATGATGCAAGTGTCTACAGGTCTGTTTCCTTCTCTGGGTATATACTCACATATCCACCAGGACCATGAGCTCTGTTGGGCACAGACACCCACTCTCCAAACAGAGTCATGTATCAATAGACTCTGATGCCACTATCAACATGATCAGGATATAATCAGACAGTGTGAGCCATCACCTATGATGCAGCTGTTACACATGAGCAGCTGTCTCCTACATCGTACACTCCTACTGCAGATGTTAAACTGGAGTTAAAGATGATATGCAACCTGTTTCATTACCAGGGCTGTGCACTACCTTACATACAGTATGTGCAGGCGGCTGTTAGGTTGGCAATGAGAGGTTGGGCTACACAAACCTAGTAGTTCATCCAGTGTGTCTGTACTCTCAATATCAACTCTATGTAGGTGTGCACATAGCCATTTGGCCCAGCCCTGTAACAAGGGTCACTACACATTTGCATAACATGTACACATGCACAGCTGTTATTGCTTGCAAACAATAGTAGAGAGGTGGATATTATATGTGTTATGTGCATGGATAGTTACCTGGCTCTTCCAATTATCTTTGCTATCATGCTGCTAACCTGTCAGATGAATACTAATGCTATGTATCCTGTCATTGGGTATTGTAATTGCCAATAGACATAACTACTGTTTGCATAACATAACATAACTGCTGTGTAGAATAGAATGCAGATCTGCCTAGAATACTGTACATTACACAGTTATTGGCACAATATCCCACAATGCACACCATAGTAAGCCCACCTTTAACATGTTCTTCTTATTTATACACCCATGCATATGTCGACTGTTAGAATATATCGACATATACTACCCCTGTTATAGCACATACTTGGACCACTCCTGACACTGACAGTGGCTGGAAGCGAATTGGTGGGTTCCAAGTCCATATCATCCCTTGTGGTGTATGCGGAGTGTGCCATGTGACCTACAGCAGTACACACGTAGAATACTACAAGCATTACTACTGCTCAATAATACATTGCTGCAAGATAGCTATTTCCACTATATGCATTGATTACACTGTAATTCTTACAGTATAGGTACTACATACACAGACATACTACATGTTATACATACCATCTTAGTAATCGTAGATGTTATTAACTAGTATAATACTCATTTTCAGTTCGTCTTTCAGTGTTTTGTACTGTCCTACAGGTAGATACAGATGGTCTGAATGTGTGACAAGGCAACCTTTTATAGTTACAGATCAGTAACATGTGCAATCCTGAAACCATTTGGTGTTCCTAAGTAGCTTATTACATGCACATTACCCCACTCAGGTATCATCGAAAAACTCATCAGCTTGAATGTAAACCCATACATCACAAGATGGGTTGCAAACTGGCTAAGCGACAGAACCCACAGGGTCAGAGTTGCTGGAGCCATGTCAGACTCAAAGCCTGTCACAAGTGGTGTCCCACAGGGCTCAGTCCTGGGTCCACTCTTGTTCGGCATCTACTTTTCTGAAGTACAAGCAAACACAGGAGGGTTATGGCTGACAAAGTTTGCAGATGACTGCAAACTGGGCACCATAGTCGAAAACACATCTGACACAGATATCCTCCAGAAGGGCCTCACAGAAACGGATAACTGGTGCCAGAGCCATGGCCTGAAGTTAAACGCCAAAAATGCATAGTCATACCCTTTGGGAAAAACAAGGTTACCCTAGCTACCATATAGGTGGCAATCCACTGAGCACAGAAAAGTCATCAGGGATCTGGGGACCCAAGTTGACAGTAGTCTTTCGCTTGACACTCATGTTGCTAAAGTAGTTAGGAAAACCTTCTATATCGCCCACCTGATCATGAAGGGATTCACATCTAGATCAAGGGAGGTCATCGTCCCCTGTACTCATCACTCATTAGACCTATGATTGAGTACAATGCCCGTTCGAATGTATCTGACCAGACACCTGATGCAGCTTGAAAGGCCCCAAAGTTCCTCACTAAAAGGATAAAGGGTCTCAAAATATGTCTTATGCTGCCCGACTGAAAGAACTCCAGCTCTATTCAGTCTCATACCGCTTGCTCAGAGGTGACCTGTGCCTGACATATAAGGCCATGTCAAACCCAGATTTGATGAATATGCTTCACCTCAAAAATCTAGATCCCTCAGAACCACAAGGGGAGACTTAAACCTTGACACGGTTATAAATAGAACGTGCTGGAGGGACAGATTCATCACCCAGAGACTCCCTATGCTGTGGAACAAAATCCCGGTACATGTGAGGCAGAGCACCTCGCTGGCCTTGTTCAAGAGGAATCTTGACCAATGGATGGGAGATCACAGATATACCCCAGGGATTACTTCAGTGTCACTGCTTGACAGAGGCACAGAAAAATGATAGGCATAGTTTTTATTCAAACTAAAGGGGTGGCGAAAGCCACATAACTATGGGCTAGGCTTATAAATGCCCTTGGGCAGATAGCCTAGTATGAACCTATGAACCTATGAACCTAATCAGCTGCGCTGCTACTGCCTTAGCCAATACTATGGCTACAGTGGAGTATAACTGAGTACTCCACTTGGGCGTTGTCCCTTTGCCTTACTTGTGAGGAAGACAGCGTGGAAGTTTTGTTTGGAATCTATTGCAACAGCTGTATGGACATGAACAGTAATATATTGTGTGCAATGCCTAGAGGATTTGGTCTAAATGTGAGTACTGCTGTTATATTTCTAAACATTGCTACTTGTGCAGGGTTTGTCTGTACCTAATACTTCTGTATATGTTTCAGTCTGGCCAGGTTGTTTGACCAGCTCAAGGCTGCATAGCTATGCATATAATGTTAGGGGGTTTACAGTGGGCTTACCAGACATATTTAGTTTGGTGTTACTGTGTATCATACTGTGCTGATAATCAGTACTCGGTAAAACTTCCTGGTGTACGAGATTAGTTCATACAAACCCTGCTATATCAGCAGCTGTTCAATTGTATAATGGTAAGTATTTCACTTAGGTCCATGTTAGTGTGTCTGTGTCCAGGTATGTTAAGGTTTCAGCAGATGTTGTACAGTAGTTGCATAATTGTTTTTCGTATGACAGCATGTATTGATGTAATTATGTTGGTTGTGGGGTAGATGTTGGTGGGTGTACATAGCACATACAGGTGTGTAGGAACCCCTTTTATACAATGTCTATATGTGTGTGGGTGTTCTTTCCCTATGTGAACACCTATCCCTTAGTGAATTAATACTATGGTAATTGCAGAGTGATTCACCAGGACCATGAGCTCTGTTGGGCACAGACACCCAAACAGAGTCATGTATCAAGAGGTTCTGATGCCACTATCAACATGATCAGGATATAATCAGATAGTGTGAGCCATCACCTATGATGCAGCTGTTACACATGAGCAGCTGTCTCCTACATCCAGATGTTAAACTGGAGTTAAAGATGATATGCAACCTGTTTCATTACCAGGGCTGTGCACTACCCATACAGTATGTGCAGGCGGCTGTTAGGTTGGCAATGAGAGGTTGGGCTACACAAACCTAGTAGTTCATCCAGTGTGTCTGTACTCTCAATATCAACTCTATGTAGGTGTGCACATAGCCATTTGGCCCAGCCCTGTAACAAGGGTCACTACACATTTGCATAACATGTACACATGCACAGCTGTTATTGCTTGCAAACAATAGTAGAGAGGTGGATATTATATGTGTTATGTGCATGGATAGTTACCTGGCTCTTCCAATTATCTTTGCTATCATGCTGCTAACCTGTCAGATGAATACTAATGCTATGTATCCTGTCATTGGGTATTGTAATTGCCAATAGACATAACTACTGTTTGCATAACATAACATAACTGCTGTGTAGAATAGAATGCAGATCTGCCTAGAATACTGTACATTACACAGTTATTGGCACAATATCCACAATGCACACCATAGTAAGCCCACCTTTAACATGTTCTTCTTATTTATACACCCATGCATATATGACTGTTAGAATATATCGACATATACTACCCCTGTTATAGCACATACTTGGACCACTCCTGACACTGACAGTGGCTGGAAGCATGGTGGGTTCCAAGTCCATATCATCCCTTGTGGTGTATGAGTGTGCCATGTGACCTACAGCAGTACACGAATACTACAAGCATTACTACTGCTCAATAATACATTGCTGCAAGATAGCTATTTCCACTATATGCATTGATTACACTGTAATTCTTACAGTATAGGTACTACATACACAGACATACTACATGTTATACATACCATCTTAGTAATCGTAGATGTTATTAACTAGTATAATACTCATTTTCAGTTCGTCTTTCAGTGTTTTGCACTGTCCTACAGGTAGAAACAGATGGTCTGAATGTGTGACAAGGCAATTTTTATAGTAACAGATCAGTAACATGTGCAATCCTGAAACCATTTGGTGTTCCTAAGTAGCTTATTACATGCACATTACCCCACTCAGGTATCATCGAAAAACTCATCAGCTTGAATGTAAACCCATACATCACAAGATGGGTTGCAAACTGGCTAAGTGACAGAACCCACAGGGTCAGAGTTGCTGGAGCCATGTCAGACTCAAAGCCTGTCACAAGTGGTGTCCCACAGGGCTCCTGGGTCCACTCTTGTTCGGCATCTACTTTTCTGAAGTACAAGCAAACACAGGAGGGTTATGGCTGACAAAGTTTGCAGATGACTGCAAACCCATAGTCGAAAACACATCTGACACAGATATCCTCCAGAAGGGCCTCACAGAAACGGATAACTGGTGCCAGAGCCATGGCCTGAAGTTAAACGCCAAAAAATGCATAGTCATACCCTTCGGGAAAAACAAGGTTACCCCTAGCTACCATATAGGTGGCAATCCACTGAGCACAGAAAAAGTCATCAGGAATCTGGGGACCCAAGTTGACAGTAGTCTTTCCTGTGACACTCACGTTGCTAAAGTAGTTAGGAAAACCTTCTATACCCACCTGATCATGAAGGGATTCACATCTAGATCAAGGGAGGTCATCGCCCCTGTACTAATCACTCATTAGACCTATGATTGAGTACAATGCCCGTTCGAATGTATCTGACCAGACACCTGATGCAGCTTGAAAGGCCCCAAAAGTTCCTCACTAAAAGGATAAAGGTCTCAAAAATATGTCTTATGCTGCCCGACTGAAAGAACTCCAGCTCTATTCAGTCTCATACCGCTTGCTCAGAGGTGACCTGTGCCTGACATATAAGGCCATGTCAAACCCAGATTTGATGAATATGCTTCACCTCAAAAATCTAGATCCCTCAGAACCACAAGGGCGGAGACTTAAACCTTGACACGGTTATAAATAGAAGCTGGAGGGACAGATTCATCACCCAGAGACTCCTATGCTGTGGAACAAAATCCCGGTACATGTGAGGCAGAGCACTCGCTGGCCTTGTTCAAGAGGAATCTTGACCAATGGATGGGAGATCACAGATATACCCCAGGGATTACTTCAGTGTCACTGCTTGACAGAGGCACAGAAAAATGATAGGCATAGTTTTTATTCAAACTAAAGGGTGGCGAAAGCCACATAACTATGGGCTAGGCTTATAAATGCCCTTGGGCAGATAGCCTAGTATGAACCTATGAACCTATGAACCTAATCAGCTTGCTACTGCCTTAGCCAATACTATGGCTACAGTGGAGTATAACTGAGTACTCCACTTGGTTGTCCCTGCCTTACTTGTGAGGAAGACAGCGTGGAAGTTTTGTTTGGAATCTATTGCAACAGCTGTATGGACATGAACAGTAATATATTGTGTGCAATGCCTAGAGGATTTGGTCTAAATGTGAGTACTGCTGTTATATTTCTAAACATTGCTACTTGTGCAGGGTTTGTCTGTACCTAATACTTCTGTATATGTTTCAGTCTGGCCAGGTTGTTTGACCAGCTCAAGGCTGCATAGCTATGCATATAATGTTAGGGGGTTTACAGTGGGCTTACCAGACATATTTAGTTTGGTGTTACTGTGTATCATACTGTGCTGATAATCAGTACAAACTTCCTGGTGTACGAGATTAGTTCATACAAACCCTGCTATATCAGCAGCTGTTCAATTGTATAATGGTAAGTATTTCACTTAGGTCCATGTTAGTGTGTCTGTGTCCAGGTATGTTAAGGTTTCAGCAGATGTTGTACAGTAGTTGCATAATTGTTTTTCGTATGACAGCATGTATTGATGTAATTATGTTGGTTGTGGGGTAGATGTTGGTGGGTGTACATAGCACATACAGGTGTGTAGGAACCCCTTTTATACAATGTCTATATGTGTGTGGGTGTTCTTTCCCTATGTGAACACCTATCCCTTAGTGAATTAATACTATGGTAATTGCAGAGTGATTCAAGTCACTATTAAATGCTTCCTGTACAGCATGCAGGTACTGTTAGTCCTTAAATCCTTTTGGCAATACATCATAATGTAATAAAGTTTTGCAAAATGAAAGCTGTCTGTGTAATTCTGTCATGGATATTTGTAGTCATTGCAGTTATGTTGGTGACTGTGTCCATAGAACATATTTGTAATAGTGTATTGGCATATACTCTTCATTTGTTATGTTCATATTGTTTGGGGAGGGGGTGGAATGTGTAATTGCTATGGTCCATGTTATACTCAGATATGACCACTTCGGGTATGCTCATGTATGTGTGCATATATATATATATATATATATATATATATATATATATATATATATATATATATATGTGCGTGTATCTGTATATATATATATATATATATATATATATATATATATATATATATATATATATATATATATATATATATATATATATGTGTGTGTGTGTGTGTATGTCTGTGTGTGTGTGTGTGTGTGTGTGTGTGTGTGTGTGTGTGTGTGTGTGTGTGTAGATATATATATATATATATATATATATATATACATATATATATATATATATATATATATATATATATATATATATATATATATATATATATATATATATATATATATATATATCTTCTTTCGGCTTTTTCCCAGTTAGGGGTTGCCACACAGATCGTCTGTCCGCTCATGATTGACAGTGGAGTTTTATGGTGTCGAGTTGCCAGCCCGACACCCAACCTTCCACAGAAGGCACACATACGCACACACTCACACCTAGGGCCAATTTAGACTGTCCAATCCACCTACTGCATGTCTTTGTGATGTGGGAGGAAACTGGAGCACCCAGAGGAGACCCATGCGACCCCAGGGAGGACATGCAGACTCCGCACAGAAGGCACCCCAGCAGAGAATCGAACCGGAAAACCTCTTGCACCTATATATATATATATATATATATATATATATATATATATATATATATATATATATATATATATATATATATATATATATATATATATATATATATGTATATAGATATATACATTATTGCATACGTTTATCTGTACCTCCATAGATGTGTAGATGTTTTTAACCTATCTATATATCTAAATATATATGTAGACCTGTATATATCGACATGTCTCTATGTATCTCTCTCTCTCTATATATATATGTATACATGTATTTTTATATATATATATATATATATATATATATATATATATATATGTGTATATATATATGGTTCTACCTGACTTAAATCGACAGGCGCAGAAGACCGACATGTGGCAGAACATCGACAATGCAGAAGACCAGGATGCCGACATGGGAAAGGCTGTGTGAGTATCGGCGTTAGGCAGGTAAGTGTGGAGATTGGCGGTCTGTGGGGATAGGGGTGGGTTAAGTGAGTTAGGGTTAGGGGTTAAGTGAGTTAGGGTTAGGTAGGGTTGGGGAGTTAAGGTTGACCTTAGGGTTAGGTAAGGTTTAGTGTGGGCTTGTAAGGATTTTGGTGTGCTTGTGTTGTGTGTGTGGTTTGTGGAATGGGGATGTGTTTTGTTTTAATAATTGTTATTGTGGTGTGTGCAGTGTATGGGGTTTATGTTTGTGTAGGTTATTTCGGTTATGTGTGGTTTTCGTGTTTATGGACTGTCTAATATGTGGTGTCGGTGATGTGGTTGTCGGTGTTGTGTGGTTTCGACTATGTCAGGTAGAACCATATATATATATATATATATATATATATATATATATATATATATATATATATATATATATATATATATATATATATATATATATATATATATATATATATATATATATATATATATATATATATATATATATATATATATATATATATATATATATATATATATATATATATATATATATATATATATATATATATATATATATATATATATATATATATATATATATATATGAGCATACAGCTTTAATTGGGTACATGGTGGGTTGTCCTATTTCAACACATTCCTCTCTTTTGTGTTTTAACCTGTCTGCATACACAACTGGGAT
>NC_056743.1:1797283489-1797335989 GCF_019279795.1 Protopterus annectens
ACTGGTAAGATGTGACCATGAGCTATTCACTGTTTCCACACACTAGCATCTCCCCACCCATGGATACCACAGTGTATACCTTTCCTACAGCTAAATTTACACTACTAGTGACAGGGGTGGGGGGTTTCACAGCCCCCATGCTAAGGGGAAACACTGCTCAAGATACAGACAGATTTACAAATGCAGTCTATAAGCACCTACATGGATGTATGGATTGTTCCCTCACTGGTAAACCAAGACTCACTCCTCCTAGACAAGGACACCGGTCTGGTGGACCTCTGCAATAAACAGGTTATACTACAGAAGCAGGACAGTGTTCCAGACACACAGCAAATCCCATGGAGGGCAGACATCTGTGACCACTATTAGTATGATACGTAGGTCCCTCATGACATCATCCAAGGCTAACATCAGCAGGAGAATACGCAAGGATTTGAAAGATAACCACAAAGCCTTTTTTGGCTATGTCAAGGATCTACTTGGTGACACACAGATTTGCACTGTGCCTGTGAAATATAGTACAGGATATGCTGACCCTACTGATATCACCAACATCCTTGCAGATACATTCGGTGCATACTTCAACCCCTAAAGAGCCCACAACATTACCCAAAAGGTACATTATCCCAACCATCAGAGACACACAGGTGGAAATGGCCCTCTCTAACAGCAGAACACAGCATCAATGGAGGCAGATGTTGACCCAGACTGCATCTTGCAAACTGTTCAAGACAACCTGCCCCCCACCTAATTAAGCATTCCTACCTCAGCCTCTCCAGAGGCTACATGCCCATACAATGGCACGTGGCAGCGGTTATTCCACTCCATCAAGGTGGAATCACAACTGACCATTGTAACTACCACCCCATAAGCCTGACTAGCTTGGTCTGCATTGATATGGTTTGCATCCTCATGGTACTCATTAACAATGACATTGGTAACCTCCAAACACATGACCCAACTTAGGTCAGCTTGGTTGAGTGCAGTTCATGCCTACTGAACCTGTTTGACGTCTTACATACAGTCACCAAGACATTAGATGACGGGAGAGGTGGTTCACACATACTACGTGGACCTCACCAAGGCTTTTGACACCATGCCCCTCAGGTATTATTGATAACACACCAGCCTGTACATTCACCCATAAATCACAAGTTAGGTTGCCACTGGGCTTACACACAGAACCCACATGGTACGACTAGCTGTCTCCAGACCCAACTCTTGAACAGTCATGGCTAGTGTCCCACAGGACTCAGTACTGGGAGCCCTACTGTTTGGCATATACATCTCAGCAGTACAGGCAAACACAGGTGGACTACGGCAGACCATGTTTGACAATAACTGCAAACTGGGAGCCATGACTGATAGTCCAGCTGACAAGGACATCCCTCAAGGGGCTTCACAGAGAACTCCATAGGGTGCCAACGACATGGCCTCCAGCCAAGTACCACTAACTGCATGGTCATTCCATTGTGGAATTGGCACCCACATATTAACACATAAGTGGCAGGCAATTTAATACAGATGAGGTAATGGGGTATCTGGGGACTACGGTAGATAGTGATCTCCCCTTTGACAATCATATCTCCACAGTAGTTAGGACATCCTTCTATGTAGGCCATCTGATTACTAAAGGATTCCCATCTAGACATACTGGGGTTATAGTGCCCCTTTACTCATCATTCATCAGTCTCATCATAGGGTATAATACCCCCTGTGGGATGTACCTCAGAAGACATGTCCAACAGCTGGGGAGTCCACAAATGTACCTCACCAAGGGGAATACTGGCCTCCATCATATGGCCTATGCAGTCAGACTGAATAAACTCCTGCTTTACTCAGTGGCATCTCGTTTACCCAGAGATGATCTCCGCTGGCCAACACAGCCATGTCGAACTCAGGTTTGATGGATATGCTCCACCTATGGGAATCCATGTAACAGTGAGCCACTCACTGTAGTGAGCTGAACCTTGCTGCAACAATAACTGGAAGATGCTGGAGGGACAGCTTCCTGTCACAGACATTACCCATGCTTTGGAACAACATCCCTAACTACATTATACAGAGCCCCTCACTAAACACTCTGCACGAGAATCCTTGAACGGTGGATGGGGAGCAGTAGATGCACCCCAGGGATCCCGCCATTGGCTCTGCTTCACAGAGGGACAGTTAATGAATCAATGGGGTGGCAAAAGCTGACACATTTTGGCTGGCCTTATGAATGGCCTCTGGCAGTTGGCCAAGTACCTACCTATGAATCTATACATACAGTATCTGCATACGCTGATAGCTTAATTTACTGATCAGGTGTTGACTTACCTTGTGCTTATGGCTGTTGTGTATGCAATAGTTGAGGGCTACCTATGTTGGATGCACACAGTAGACTGCCTATACATGACAATTTACAGGTAGTCTTGTATGTGTGCCATCCATTTTTACTGTGTGTGCAGGTGGATAAAGGTGTCAGTCCCTAGATGCCTACACTGTTGATGTGTGTGCTATACATTCCCTCTTTGCCAAGGCATGGGCATACTGGGTATGCTTCCATCTGCCTACTGGGGCTGGCTCAGGGTGTTCATGGTGTGAATACCTCTGTGCCTGTGGGGCCCTTGGCAATGGTGGTGGGCTGTGAGGGCCTTCACCACTCTGTCCCTGCTGCAGCTGTTTCCGCAGGGTCATATTGTGAAGCATGGCACACACTATGAAGATGTGGGCACATGTGCCTGGACAGTACTGCAAGGCTCCACCAGATATGTCCAAGCAACGGAACCATGATTTCAGCATCCCAAACACACACTCTATGATGATTCTGTTTTGTGTGTGTGCCTCATTATGGCATTCCTGCATGGGTGTGTGTGCATTTCTGATGGGAGTCATCATCCACGGTTCCAGTGCATAGCCAGCATCCCTCATCAGGTGGCCATTTGGGATGTCCCCCCTGGCAAATAACCGATAGAGCTGTGAGGCATGCCAGATGTGGGAGTTGTGAAAGCTTCCAGGGCTGCTAGCACACACACATCCATGATAATGCCCTGGGCATTGCACATGACCTGGCAGTTGATGGAGGGGTATACCTTGTGGTTTATGTTGCGCCTACCCTGCTCAGTGGGTGGTGACTTGATTTGTATGTGCGTGCAGTCTATTGCACCCAGTACCTCCGGGTATTCTGCCACACAGTGGAAGAGACGCATATTGCTGGCCAACTCCTCCTGCATTTGGGGGAAGTATATGTGCTCAATGGCATGTGGTAACTTGGCATGCAGGAACTGGTGCAGTATCCTGGATGCTGATGCCTGTGAGATCCCCATGACATCCCCAGTTGGTCTTTGAAAGGTACCTGTAGCTAGTATTCTCAGGCTTACACATACCTTCGTATCCACTGGGATGGGTTCCCCTCTGTTCTGACTCAGAGGTGTGGCAGGCACAGCTCCACAAGTTGCTGTGGAGTACCCCTGTCCACCCTGTAACGTCTATTATCTCCAGATCATGTAGCCCCTGGTAGGTTACCCTGGGTCTGAACACACTCCTCCTCCTCCTCTGGTGCCTGAGGTGGTCGTGTGCATCATCCTCCACACCACCTTCAGTCTCCAACACATGCTGGTGGATCAAAGCTATGGCAGTCCCTAACATGTACATAATAAAAGTTCCCCATCTATATACACCACTGGTGCAGAGTGTATGGGAATAAGCAAATGTGTGTGAGATGCTTTCACACTTAATAATATTGTGCTATGGATGCTGCTGATGCAAGTGGGTGTATATGAGCTATTCCAGCTGCTGCGTGTCTTAATTATGGGTTTTGCAATGAGTACTGCAAGTGTGGGGCCTTTACTGTGGAGATCTACTTGCCTGTCTTGATTAATCAGTTGCCCTTTAATTCATTTTTAGACCTGGATCCCCTCTCATTATCAGGCATGCAGCCACCTGCCATCTTTCTTGTTTTGTACTTTCCCTACCCAGCCATGGCAAAATGTGCCTTGTAGCTGATATACTGCATATCAGCTTTGTTCTGCATTGACACTTTGTGTTTTCTTTACAGTACAGTCCCTCCCCTTTCCTGTTCTGCAGATAGTTGCTTGCAGCCTTGTTAGCTGTTGTCAATGGCCCACTGTAGGCTCCTAGGTCTTAATTAGTCATTTGTACTCTAATTTCACTGCTGCAGCATTTCCTTATTTCTTCCCTATATCCTTCCTGTTTCAACTGCAATGCGCGTGGCACATACAGGTTTACTGGGTTTACGCGCGTTTTCATCTCCGTTCACATGCATACTCGGTTACCTTGTGTACTCTCAGCTAAGCAAAGCTATGGGCAATTTGACCCACCCCTATCCTGCAGCTTTGCCTAGCTAGGGGCAGACTGGTTTAGCAATGCTCCAATGTGCTTACAGCAATGGTGACACATCCCTCTCTTGATGTCATCTTTATCTTGGAGCACACCTCGGTGTTATAACACTACGGTATGAGATGCATCCTTACACCAGTGGGGAATCTGCAATTCACTATTACTCCTCTCATTTGCATGGCATTGCCTACTAATTCCTAGCTACTGCACATAACACTGTCACTGCCCCTTGGCAACTCCTCCTAGTCAAGTGTCATTACCTCATTCTACCCAGTACAGGGAGAACATTTGAGAAGGCCAATCAGCTTAGTTTCTGCTACTCCTTTCTCTCTTTCCACTTAAAAAAAAAAAAAAAAAAAAAAACTTTTATCTGCTTTTACTCTATTTGTGTTTCTTCCTACTTTATTTTGCTTTTGCGTCATCTTAAAAGTACTCAATTGTATTTATTACTGCTTGATGTAACTCATTCTAAGCCTTTTAGTTTAAGCACTTGGGCTTCAGACCAGTTATTTTACATTAAGAAGGTTCGTGGTCTGCACTCTTGTGGGAGGAGGCTGGACTCTGCCCTTCTGAGCTGGGAATTTCTGGTTAAAAGCTTATAGTGCCTGCATATTTGAACTGTTTCTTACTGAAATTGGTACACCTTGTTTGCTGTAGCATAGACTAGATCCAGGCCTGCTGAATCTAACTTTGTTTGTATGCTTGTTGTTTGTTTGCTTATTTCCCTGAAACGCTAATTTCACCTAAAACGCGACTTTTCAGTGCTTCTGTGGATCCCTAGTGATATCTGCATTGCTTACTGTACTTATTTCCTTGTTTCACTTGAAAGAAAGTTACTGTTTGTCATTTTTGCATTTAAGCTACCTGTAACACATTGCATTTAAGTTACCTGGCACTTGCTCACTAAGTCAGCACTAAAAAATTAAAAGCACTACACCCTCACAAACTCCTCTTGAGTACCTTGTTCCCCATTGGCCCTTTTTTTCAATTATAAAGGAATTCCCAATACTATTCTAGCATGTCCAAAGGTCAGTTGTCAATCTCCTCTCCGGTCCAGCTGGTGAATCTGGGAATCTTGAGGCAATGTTACAACTGCCTCATGTACACAGACAACCCTCTCCTCCTCCCAACAAATTCCAACACGTGAGAGATGCAACCATATAGCCAAACTGGAGGCTAAGCTCTCTCAACTCAGTACTGGCGTAACCAGTCAGGAGGAGAAGGAAACCACACTCACTACAATTCCAGTCTCACATAGACCTACCACGACAGCAAACCAAACACATAAACACACGAAAACATACTCAGAGGCTCTAAATAAAAATCTGCCTAAGCAGCAGAGACCTCCTAAGCAGACACCCAAGCAACCGCTACCCCAAAACAAAACACGTGCAACACATAGTTCACAAAGCCAGTGTGCCGAAATGTCACAGCCCTTAAGGCTAAACAACACACCTGATACACTTGTAATAGGTGACTCTATCATCAGGCACACTGACGTCCTCCTCACCAGGCGGAACAAGGAGAAGGTCATGGTGAGCTGCCTGTCGGGCGCTAGGATCCGCCACATAACACAAGCACTCAGGTCACTCCAAGGCAAGTACAAATATGACTCAGTCATTGTCCATGCTGGTGTGAATGACCTGAGACTACCTCCCTGGACTACATGAAAAGAGACATAGAGGAGCTCTCTGAGCATGTAGCCCAGGCCGGTATGACCCTGACCTTGAGTAGCATCTTACCCTCACCAAGAATGATGCCACAATATAAAGACAAGATGATCAATTTCAACAACTGGCTTAAGTATTGGTGTCATTCGAAGGGGATCCAATGCCTGTCAGCCTGGGATGACATGCTCGACAAGCCATGATGCTTCGCTAGGGATGGCTTGCACCTGTCACCCCTGGGCTTTTGGATATTGGCAAAGGCTCTTGCTACCCCCATAGTGCCTTTTTTAGGCAAGGCTCAAAAGACCAACCCACCTCCATAGGTATCACAAGGGATAAGAAACTAAGAGTAATGCTACTCAACACCAGAAGTCTAAACCTCAAGATGCATGCACTCGAAACTCTCCTTAGCATGGAGAACATCGATATCTGTGCAGTAACAGAAACCTGGTTCAAGGCTCCTAAGAGCACCCCAGCACTACTAGGTTATACCTCATACCATGCTTTTCGGCCCCAAAACTTGGACCGAACCACAAAAGGAGGGGGAGTATCAATATTCGTCAAAGATACCCACTCCTCCAGGTTGGTGGCACAGCACAAAGCATCAGAGACTATCCATGTGCAACTAACAGTGGGTAAAACTGCCTTCCAGTTTATAGCCTGCTACAGACCACCCTCCCAAACACAGGAACCCCACTCAGCCTTCCTGAGAACACTGGAAAATATGAAGGTCTCTCCAAACACCATTATACTGGATGACTTCAACTACCCAAACATAGACTGGGAGCATTACTCTAGCTCCAACACCCTAGCCCAAAGGTTCCTAGAATTTATAAACTCAAATTCTATGGAACAACTTGTTACCACTCACACAAGAGGGGAAAACCTGCTGGACCTGATCATCACCAACATGGGGACTCTATGCTCCAGACCAGAAGTGTATCCCTCACTGGTAAGATCAGACCATAAACTAATCTCACTGGATATTCACATACCGACCCCACCCCCTGCCCAGAAAACCACAGTGACAAATTTCTCTAAAGCAAATTTCACACTCCTCAAAACCGAGGTGGAATCCTTCAAAGCCCCCGGGCCTATGGAAAATACGGCCCAGACTGCAGAATCCTTTATAATCGCATTCTATTAACACCTTCAGGAATGCATGGATCTTGCAATCCCAAATAAAACCAAGACCCAATCCTCCAAAGGCAGACATCCTGTCTGGTGGACCCCAGCCATAAACAAACTATACAATAGAAGGAGGAAGCTACTACATGACAGAGCAAAATCCCAAAAAGGGAAGGCATCTCTGATCAGTATTAGCAAAAAACTATGGGCACTCATAAAATTGTCTAAGGCCAGCTTTGAGAGAAAAATTGCACAGGACACTAAGGATAATCACAAGGCTTTATTTAGTTATGTTAGGAACCTGGGTGGGAATTCCCAGATATGTTCAGAATTAGTCCAAAATGACAAAAAATACACTGAAGCCACAGACATTGCCAACATCCTAGCTGACAGGTTCAGCGCAAACTCCCCCCCTCCCCACCAAAAGGGCAAATATCTATCCCAGCAGAGTGCTGCCCCCCTGCCATCTCAGATACTCAGGTATGAGCCACCCTCTCCAAAGCAAAAAACACAGCATCAGTGGGACCAGACGGTGTCCCGGGCTGCGTCCTACATGAACTCCAAGAAGAGCTAAACCCAAACATAAAACTACTGTTCAATCTCAGCCTTACTACAGGATATCTACCCAAAGAATGGCATACAGCATCAGTGGTCCCTCTCCACAAAGTTGGTGCCTCAATGGGTCCTGGAAACTATCCCCCCATAAGCCTGACTAGCTTGGTCTGCAAAGCTATGGAAAGGATCATCATGGACCTCATAAATAAAGATATTGGAGACCTACAGACACTGGATCCTACCCAGTTCGGCTTTGTTAAGGGCAGATCCTGCCTCTTAAACCTGGTCGATTTCTTTGAAACAGTCACCAAGGCCATTGACGAGGGGAAGGTGGTCCACACAGCCTACCTGGACCTCGCAAAAGCCTTCTATACAATACCCCACTCGGGCATTATAGATAAGCTCACCAGCTTAAATATAAACCCCTATGTCACTAGATGGGTTGCAAACTGGCTCAAGGACAGAACCCACATGGTTAGAATTGCTGGAGCCATGTCAGACTCCAAACCAGTTACAAGTGGCGTCCCACAAGGCTCAGTCCTGGGACCTCTCTTGTTCGGTATATATTTCTCGGAGGTACAGGCCAACACGGAAGGACTGTGGCTGACCAAGTTTGCAGATGACTGCAAACTGGGTGCCATAATCGACTCTCCAGCCGACACAAGCATCCTCCAAAAGAGCCTCATAGAAACAGACAACTGGTGCCAGAGCCATGGCCTCAAGCTAAACGCCAAAAAGTGTATAGTCATCCCCTTTGGCAAAAACAAAGTGTCCACAAATTACCACATAGGTGGTAATCCATTAAGTACAGAAGAAGTAATTAGGGACCTGGGGACCCAAGTTGATAGCAATCTCTCATTTGACAACCATGTGGCCAAAGTGGTTAGAAGAACATTTTATATAGCCCAGCTAATCATGAAGGGATTCACATCTTGATCAGGGGAGGTCATTGTGCCTCTTTACTCATCCCTCATCAGGCCCATAATTGAGTACAATGCCCCTTTTGGGATGTACCTTACCAGACACCTGCAGCAACTGGAAAGACCCCAAAAGTACCTCACCAAGAGGATCAAAGGGCTCAAATAGATGCCATATGCTGCCCGGTTAAAGAAACTCCAGCTCTACTCAGTGGCATACCACCTGCTCAGAGGCGATCTGTGCCTGATGTATAAAGCCATGTCCAACCCGGAATTAATGGACATGCTGCACCTCAGAAAATCCAAATCCCATCGAGCTACGCACTCGAGAGACTTGAACCTCAGCACTGAAATAAATAGGACATGCTGGAGGGACAGATTCATAAGCCAGAGGCTCCCTTCACTCTGGAATAAAATCCCAGTCCAGGTTAGGCAGAGTCCCTCATTGACTCTCTTCAAGAGGAATCTTGATGAGTGGATGGGAGATCGTAGGTTTACCCCGGGTATCACTTCTGTGTCACTGTTAGACAGAGGCACAGTATACTAACCTCGAAAAAGGGCATAGCAAAATTAATTTAAAATGGGTGGCGAAAGCCAAACACACTCTGGCTAGGCTTATAAATGCCCTAGGGCAGATAGCCTAGTATGAACCTATGAACCTATGAACCTATGAGTATGGTGTAGTATACCTGCCATCGACTATTATGGGGAAATCGTGATATGTGATTCATTGCAGTTTTATTCTATATTTTTATATATTCCTTGTGATCCCCTTTGCGCACCACTGCCCTGCGCTTTCACATCACGATAGTGCAACTATATATATATATATATATATATATATATATATATATATATATATATATATATATATATATATATTAAATGTTAATTTTATATTTTGTACATTTTTTTATGCCAATGGCTATATATTTAGCCATTGGCATATATTAATAATTTAATACATATGTTTGGTTGGCTGTCATGGCTCTGATTTTATGTTTGCAAAAATGTAAACCGTTTTCTACGGTTTACATTTCTGCATGCTTACACTACGCCTGCACCACTTCCCGAATTGCTACATACCTTCATTTGCATGCTACACTGCTGCACATGGGGTAATTAGCATAAGAGGCTTGGGAGTTGTGAGGGTGTAGCGTACGCAGGTAGTGCACATGGAAACAGCTCATACCTGAATCACTCGGCAGCCATCTTTGGTGTTAGAACACCTATGCTATGCCTGCACCTGGCGCAAGCTTCATGAATCCCGGGGAAAGTATTTTTTTTACTTTTAAACTGTAGCAAACTGCTTGCTATAATACAGCAAGCAGTTAGTACAGTTTATATCATGCACAGAGTGCTGCAGCTCTCACGTTTCACTGCAAATACACTGAACAGTGATCAGGATCATCTGATCACCTCACCTAAACACGTTGTACCACCCCAGCAATGCTACTGGTTATGCCATCTGCATTGGAAGATAGCACTTAAAAAAGGATACTCTTTTGTCTGTAGCATTGCACATTCTGTTTGTCTGAAAGGGCTTCCCATAGTGCACTGTGGCATTGTGGAGCTGACTGTGACCATGTCAAGATGCACAAGATTCTGAGCTACATTTGTGCTTGCAACTGGTATGAAAAATAAACGCAAGAAGCTACTAATCACTAATTCTGGTCTCCTGAATGTTGGGTATGTTAAAGAAAGCATGGAACATGAGACCTAGCAAATTTATTTTGTATTTTTGGACAGTGAATCACACATTACTTAGGGAAGTATACACATCTATTACGCAGAAGTATTTTTTGAATTGCCACATTATTTACATTTTTAATACTTTTCTTGTCAGTTAACCTATATGGGTGTAACACTCAGAATTTCAGAATGGTATTAAAACAATCTCTTCTCAAGATTTAAACTTATAACAAGTCCTTAAAGACAATGGTTTTGTTAACGGAAAATGTTCAACCATAACCATAGACACATGCTCAAAGTACAACTGCTCCATTTGAATAGCGTCCTTTAGGGGTTGATAGTCTGACTAAATTATCTCTGATCCGTGACTTGATCTCTATAAAATAATACATTTGGTAGTTTGCATGACTATGGTTTGTTTAGCTATACTGTGCTTATATGCCATTTATGGTTACCAGAAACTCTTAGTTTGTTGTATGTCAATGGCTTGTGTCATCTTTAGATCTGATCAGCAGTGCAATTCCATCTAATTTTAAATGTTGTATTTTCATGGTTTATTATGTGATTGAATATTTATGTTTAAGGCAAATAAATATTGAAACAACTATAATGTTGATTTGCTGTGTTCTTAGTTGTATCATTATGACCAGCAGTGCAAGTCCATCTCAGTTTAACTGTTGCGATGTCATGGTTTATTATGTGATTGAATATTTATGTTTAAGGCAAATAAATATTAAAACAACTATAATGTTCCGATTTGCTGTGTTCTTTGTTGTATCATTATGACCTTTTTTTGTAGGTCAAAATGCAATGTGCATTGTTTATTCTGCTAAAATCCACACATTCCAATCTTACTCATCTGAGTACGTTTCAAATGTTGATGTTTTTTAAATTTTACAGATAAAGGAAAATAGACAAGTAATTTATTTTTTAATGAAATAAATGTTTTTTTCCTCTTATCTGTCTCATAACTAGATGTTACACTAGGGGTGATTGCACCATGTACCAGGGTATATGAGGGGTGGGCTTGCCACCGTACCACTCTCTTAAGAGTTGCATCCAGCTCTCAGACTGACCCATGGACAGTCACCACAATCAGTGGAGTATACAAGTCAAAGGGGGAAATGGAAATAGGTTGCCAGGTATTTTTTCCATATCACACATGAACACATTCACACCTATGGACTATGTAGAGTCCCCAGTCTAACCTACTTCATGGGGGAAGAAACCAGAGCACCAGTGAAAACCCATGCAAACACAAGGAGGGCATGCAGAATCTGCACAGAAGGCAGCCCTGCTGAGAGCTGAATTGGAGAGACTCTTGCTGTGAGATGGAAATACATCCCACTGTGCCGCTGGGCCACTGGACCACTCCATACTAAAATACTAATTAGCAATCTTCTGGTCACATATTTGTTCATTCAGGGCGGAAATGTTTTAACAGCTTTGGGAAGATCCAGGTGCATTTTACTACTGATAATTTACCAAGAGTATTTGCCAGTCTTCTGTATATAATTTATTTTTAGCATAGGAACTGCTATAATCATTAAGTACCTTGTATAAGTTATGGGATGCGCCAGAGGTAAATATATATGCTTTTAAGGAAATGGTCTTTCCTCCAGTTAAAAAAAAATATGTAACTTCGTTTTAGCTAAATAGTTTTGGTGAATTGTTGGTCAATAAAGAAAAAAAACCTCTTAATAATGTTTATTTATTTGTTTACTTCTTTTTATTTGTTGTTATCCACTTTAAGGATGTGTCCTTTTTCAGACATGATCTCTAGTACCATAGAATCGATAACATACACATAAACCCATTAAAAAAAGTGTGAAATTAATAGTTTAGTTCTGGCCGAAAGGACAAAATAGCAGAGAAAAATAGCAACAATTAGAACTAGCATCTTCAAACATCATTCTATCTCCAGTGGTCCTTGAGTTCAGTTATTATCTTGAGCTTCTGAAGCTTTTTGCAGCTATTTTATTACTCTCAGTTTTTTACTTTCCGTTGGTTTTGCATAACATTACAATATTGTGATAATAAAAAAAAAATAATGTGTCTGAAGCTGGTTACCCCCTTATAACCCTTTTTATGTCGAATACCCTGCCTTCTTCGAGGACTCTGATGTTATGGTCGACTACTCATTCAAGTAATTTTTTCTTGTTATCCTCGATTCTTTCTACGAACAAGTGATTTATATCCTGGTGGAACTTTGTACTCTACGCATCCCTCCTTTGCTTTTCCTGTACAGTACTGTATATGCATTTCCACTATTCCCAACCAAAGTACCTTGTATAGCCATATGATGTCTTCCTTTTCTTGCCTATCATTAAGTGAGAATAGACTTATGTTCTATGACCTCTCCTTATACCCATTGCCTACCATTCCACTTCTTATCCTGCAGCCTTTCTATGTACCCTTATGATTTGTTTGGTATTCCTCTACGAACACCAGAGGTGGCAGCAGTATTCCAGCTGGTAGCTGGCAAGGGAACTCTAGAGACATCATAGTCAGAACCATGATAACATCGGCTACAACTTTCTCAGTTTGTATGTTGTAGCTCCATTCTGCACTTACTTCCATATGAAGGTCTTTTTCATGATCTGCCATTTCTCTGAGATAGTACTTCACTTTGGGTGATTAGAGCTTGAGTGAAGTACTTTATACCTCTCTGCATTACATCTTAGATGATGCATCAGAAATGCAGTCTGAAGTTCTTCTCAAGTCTTAGTGAAGGTTTGCTTCCCCAAATTCCACTGTCCCTTCTGATGTATAATCATCCTCAGATAATCTGATCCTGATTTTAATGCCTCCTATGATGTCTGATACAAAGATATACAGTGGTCCCAGGGCTGACCCTTGTGGAGCAACACAATACTTCTCTTTCCTTTTAAAGGGTCTAAGTAACTACCAGTTTTAATACCCTGCCTCCCACTACCCATTTCATCAATGCATCTTCAAATCAATTTCTGTTAGTTTCTATTAGTCTGTTGTGAGGGACTTACCCTGAAAGTGAAGGTGTGCAATATTGTATAGGCTTCCTTCTCAGGCTCCATTATAACTTAGTAATAAAATTTAGTAAGGCTGGACTGCCATGACCTATTTTCTTTTAAATCATGTTGATTACCTTGAATTTTGTTGTTCTCCATGAAACCAGTTAAACCTCCCCTTGGTATTTTCCACATTGCATTCCATATTGCCATGGTCAGACTTATAGGTCTATGGTTTATTGTTCAGTTCTAGTTAACCCCTTGTGACAAGCAATCATTGTTCACACCCTACTATAGTGTAAATCCTTGCATTTACTGAATGACTTGTTAATGAGGTATTTCAGAAGGACTGGAATATATTTACCAGGTTAATTACAGCTATGGGGAGCATGTTGTGAGTATCATGCGACTTGTCATCCCTTAGCTCCTTCTTCCTACAGCTCCCTTGGTATGTGATTGTCAGAAAAACCTAAATTTTTTCCCTCTCCTAAGCTGCAGGCTTCATTTCTTCTCTTTTGGGAACACGAAAGCAAAAAAATATATATTGAATTGAATTATTGAACATTTGCCTTGTTCATCATCATGTATGTATTCCTTCTCCATGAAATAAATTGCTGCTCTTTCTTGATCTTCATTTTCTTTCTTTCTTCTGTGTACTAAAAAACTTTCTTTCTCACATCTGTTTTTCCTTCTACAACTTCTTGGTATTTGCCTTGGCTTTTCTTGCTGCCATTGTAGCCCTTTCCTCTAGCTTTCTCATACTCCCGCCTACACTTTGTTCAGCCTGTACTACATTCTTAATGTCCCTGTTGAACCCATGTTAGTTTTTTCCTTCGCAATCCATTGCTCCTTTTTCTAACCTCTTTTCCGTAGCTGTTTCTATGTTCACCTCTATCTACTGTCTGCAAAATATTTGTTTGTTGCACTTGTCTCCAGTTTTCCATTTCAGTCTGATAAATTTCCATCACCTTAACATTATCTTCCTTTCTCTAGTCCTGTACTTTTTTCAAAATCATTTATTGAAATTATTGAAAAACCTCAAGATTAACTAAACTTAATGGTTAACTACCAGAAACTCAGAATGAATTTTGTAAATAAAAGAGAAACATATTCCAATAAGATTTAAACAGTGATGCATAAACAGACAGTGGGATTCAATAAAGCCTACGTGGTGTTTTTTCACCACAATGTACATACAGGCATGGAAACTATTAAATTCAGTAAGTACCGTGTAGTAGCGTGCACCCCCGTGCAAACAAGGTAAGCACCATGGTATGCTAATTACTGCATAAGCAGCTGAATTGCATGCTAATCAACTAAACAAACATGCTGTAGCTATTCAAAATCTGTAAAGCAACCATGTAGACTCTGTACTCGTGTTCCCCATGAATTCAGCAACAGAAAGGAGTCTACATGGGCAGAATAAAAAGTAAAATATGTGAGATTTGTATAGAAATGACCTTAACATGTGACAGTAATCTATATGCAACAAAAGGAGAGTAACAATAGCAACATAAATCCTTTTTTGTACAATAACACAAATGCAGCTTTGCTCCCCCACCCCCAAATGAACAATACACTTGAGTTCTAAGTCATGCAGGCAGATAAAAGTGTAAGTATGTGCTAATCAAAACAAATTATAAAATCTATTACAATATTCATAGTTACATGTTAGAGTATGCAGTATGCAGCTGACAAAATTCAGGCATATTATCTAAAATTATTACTCCTCTGTGTTCAATACATAAACAATTCAGCTCCCCTTCAGTTTTCCTAGCTACTCAGTTGCTTCTGGTGTAGATTCAGGGCTGTCATCACAGTGAAAATGTAAATGAGGTCTGAACTCATTAGAATTGCTGAATCCCCAAAAATTGTATCCATGTAGGGATGTAAACATAGTGCAGGCTCTCCCTCCGTATTTGTGTTTAATGGATGGCAACTGTGAAGGCTTACATCAGCTAAGTGTGTCAGGTTAGACTCACAAAGTGTTACATGTACATCTGTCAAGGTTGGAAAAGCAAGTAAACAGTGAAAAATTCACAGGTTGTGTGCAAATTGTGTTTTCGCTGTCAGTTTTTTATTATTATTTTATTATTTTTTGGCCATTGTTTGCAAGATGCAGTGCTTAGCACAATCACGGGCAATGGAGGAATAATGGAAGATTTGGCTATGCTTATCTTGTTTGTGCAGCACTGGACAATGGGCAAAAGGGAGACTTTAAGAATGACTAGTGCATAAGGGAATATCACGTAACTCTTCCAGTGACAGCATTACTAAAGTAGCATTGCTACAGTTAGTAAGTAGTGAGCCTATGAAACATACCTGCTACTTAACTGACTCTGTGGCAACAGGTGTTAATGCAGTGATGCATTCCTTTTTGGGGACGGATAGTGCTGGTTTTGAATACAGCTGTATCTAATACTTTTAGCTACTTTTGCTTTACTTTTGGTGCACATTGGTACGTAATGCGCACCATTGTGCAATAATGCATTAAAGAAAAGAAATGAGGATGATAGGACAGTAGTGAAACTGGGAGCAAGCAGGAGGAAGAACAAATGGAAAGCAGTACAGGAATGTGTAGGAGAGAGGTAGTAAAGAGCCATAGCTATCAATTTCTTCAAGAGTAAAACCTGGTAATATATGCAGAATATTAGCGGAAGCTGGACTGTCACCTCCAGAGAGAGGGGTGATCACAACACAATCATGTTGTATAGCCAATTGGACTGAATCGTGTGTCAAAAAGACACATGCACAAAACAGAGAGCTATGTATCTGAGATTGCCTTGTAGGTGAGACACAGACCACCTCTAAGCAATCTGTAAGATACCGAGTAGTGATAGTAATTTGAGCCTGTCCAGATAGGACAGGGGTTGGAGGCCATGGATACTCTATATGAGGTATTCCTGTGGCCTTTCCAGCTGGTGCAGGTATTTGGAGAGGTATATGCCAAACGGGGCATTGTACCCAATTATTGGCCTAATGAGGGAGGAGTACAGAGACGTAATAACCTCCTTTTTCTGAATGAAATCCATTTACTTATGAGATGAACCAAGTAAAAGGCTTTTCTGACCACTGCTGCTACATGATGGTCGTATGTGAGGTTGTTGTCAATCTGTGTACCCAGGTCTCACCACAGGTTCTGTGCTTAGGAGGTTGCGGTTGATGTGGTAATCAGTAGGGGCTGTGTTTCTGCCAAATGGTATGATAATACATTTTTTTGCATTTAACTTAAGGCCATGACTTTGGTATCAGTCATTTGTTGCTGTGCGACCCTCTTGTAGTATCTTAATATCATGTGGGGAGTCAATGACAGCACTCAGCTTACAGTCATCCACAAACATGGTCAGCCACAGGGTTTTTTGTCTTTGTTTGGATCTCTGAGATGTAGATGCCAAACAGTAGGTGTCCCAGGACAGATCCCTGGGGAACACCACTAGTCACAGGTCTGTTATTGGAGATGGAGGCACCTATTTTGACCACATGTGTCCTATCGGTGAGCCAGTTGGCCACCCACCTGATGAGATTGCAATTTATGCCAAGTTGTGTTAGCGCTTCAATGATGCCCGAGTGGGGGATTGTGTCAAAGGCTTTGGCCAAGTCAAGGTTAGCTGCATGTACTGACTTTCCCTCATCCAGAGCCTTTGTGACAGTCTCAAAAAAGTTAACCAGGTTCAGTAGGCAAGATCTGCCCTTGATGAATCTGAACTGAGTGTGGTCAAGTTCTTGGAGATTTCCAATGTCTTAGCAAACTGACTTTTGACCACCATATTGCCTCCATTGTATGGAAAGCTTTCTACATGGCCCACCTCATTAGTAAAGGTATCTCATCTATACACAAGATGATCATAACATCCCTGTATTCTTCCCTTATAAGACCGATTATTGAATACAATGCCCCTTTCGGCATGTACCTCACAAAGCTCATGCAGCAGCTGGAGAGACCACAAGAATTCCTCACCTGGAGAATCCAGGGCCTCAAATATCTACCCTGCACAGATAGGCTAAAAGCCCTGTCTCTCTACTCAGTCTCCTACAGACTCCTTAGAGATGACCTCTGTCTGGCATACAAAGCAATCTCAGACCCTGTCCTGATGGGATTGCTGCATATCTGCAAGTTAAGCTCCTGTAAGCTCAAGCAACTTGCATGTGAGACCTCAACCTGGTCTGTGACATCAATAGGACTTGTTGGCAGGAAAGATTTTTGTCCCAGAGACTCCCCCTTTTGTGAAATAGTCTTTCTCCATGTAAAGCAGAGTACCTCATTAAATGTTTTTAAATGCAACCTGGCTAACTGGTTGGAGAACAGAAAATGCACCCCTGGGATTCCACCTATGTCCCTGCTGGACAGTGGCATAGGGTGCTGACTTGTTGGAACATGGGCTAAAGTCTTGGCTAGGCTTGTAAGGGCCTCAAGGCCAATAGCCTAGTAACTTCCTATGATCCTATGATCCTATGATGTCCTTGTTTATGAGGTCCATAATAATACGCTCCATGGCTTTACAGATCAGACTTGTCAAGTTAATGGGGCTGTAATTGCCAGGGTCAGTAGTGGCACCACCTTTGTGCAAGAGGATGACAATGGCAGTTCTCCACCCTGCTAGAATAAAGCCTGTACTTAGACTGTGCTTGAATAAGGTTCTCAATGATGATGCTAGTTCTTTCTGAAGATGGTGCAGAATACAGCCTGGAATACTATCAGGTTCATAGGTTCATAGGTAGGTTCTAGGCTATCGACCCTGGGGCCTATACAAGCCCAGTCAAAAAGGTACCCTGGCTTTTGCCACCCAAGAAAATTATTTTCATGTGCCACTGTCGAGCAGAGCCACAGAGGTGATCCCTGGGGTGAATTTCCTATTTCCCATCCAATCATCAAGATTTTTCTTGAAGAGTGGTAATGAGGAGCTTTGTTTGATATAGATAGGTAGTTTATTCCAGAGTATGGGAAGTCTCTGGGACAGGAATGCATCCCTCCAGCATGTTCTGTTTATTGTGGTAACAAGGTTTACATCCCTAGAGCATGTAGCTTGGAGGGATTGGGATTTCTTTAAGTGGAGCATGTTCCTCAGCTCTGGGTTTGACATAGCTTTGTATGTTAGGCAGAGATCACCTCTGAGTAGGCGATGTGCGACGGAGTAAAGCTGGAGTTTTTTGAGATGGTCTGCATAGGGCATCTGTTTGAGGCCGGTAATCCTCTTTGTGTGGTATTTCTGTGGCCTTTCCAGTTGTTGTAAATGTCTTGTGAGGTACATACCAAAATGGGGGTTGTACTCTATAATGGGTCTAATGAGTGATGAGTAGAGGGGAACAATGACCTCTTTTTTTCTGGATGAGAAACCTTTTGTGATGAGGTGTGCCATGTAGAAGGATTTCCTGACTACTGTGGTGATGTGATTATCAAAGGAGAGACTACTGTCCACCTGTGTCCCAAGGTCTCTTATCACACTTTCAGTGTTAAGTAGACTACCGCCTATGTTGTAGTTCATGGGTATAGAGTTTTTATCAAAGGGGATGACAATGCACATTTTGGCATTGAGCTTGAGGCCATGGCTTTGACACCAGGCATCTGTCTCAGTGAGGCCCTTTTGTAGGATGTCCACATCGTTAGGAGTTTTGATTATGACTCCTAGTTTGCAGTCATCTGCGAACTTCGTTAGCCAAAGACCTTCCCATGAAAGCTGTGTTCTTTGCCTTGGATAGGCCTTTAACACTTTATCTATGGAGATATGAGATGCGGGACAAGTATTGGGATATCAAATGAGCCTTTGTGGGGACAGGAGGTTGAAGTTTGCACTGAACTTATCTGCTAGCAGGTTGGCTAAGTCAACAGGAACAGTGTAAGTGGTACCATTAAGTAATAATTTGTTGTAAACTTGGGCTTTGCCATGGAGGTTCCTGATGTAACTGAAGAAGGCTTTGTGGTTTACTTTGTTTTGGAGGCTAGTTTTGATTCATAATTGGCTTTGGAAGTTTTCACTAGTGATCTAATTTGGTTTTTGAGGCTAAGGAGGGAGTTTTTCCAATTGGGAATTTGTGCTTTTTTACCCTTGGACAACACGTTTCTTCCTTTTGTTGTACAGCTTGTTGATAAAAGATGTCTACCAAATAGTTTTGTGTTTCCTTGAGGAGCAGGTTTTACTTCTGTTGGGCATGGCTTAGTCCATGCCATTGTATAGCTGCTTGTATTGGCATACAGTTCAGCATAGCTGTCAGCATCCTCTGAGGGGGCGGTGGTATGAAGCTACTGACACTCTCAATTAGGAGGTTGTATTCAGCTTTTGAGAACTTTTTAGCCTGGTTATGGTGGGGGGGGGGTGGGGGTGGGCAGGATAGAAACTTCGAATGAGGCAAACCGATGGTCTGGTCTCACCAGGGAAGACTTACTATAGGACTGGTGCAGCGGTCACCCATGTTGGTGAGAACCAAAATCCAGAATGTTGTCTCCCCTTGTGGGGGATCAGATGAGCTGGTCTAGTGCATTAGAAATGATGAAGTCAAGGAATCATTGGGTGAGTGCATTAGTGCAGGAATTGTTCACCCAGTCTATGGTGGGGTAGTTGAAGTCACCAAGGATCAGGATGTTAGGGGGTACCTTGATGGAGTCAAGTAGGTCTAGGTGGGAGGAGTGGTTGCCCTGAGTCATGGAGGGGAGTCTATAGCTGGCTATAACTTGGATGAGTGTCTTGCCAACTGTCATATGCACCTGGGGCAGTTCTAGTGTGTCATTCTGGAAAACCAATCTGGAGGTGTGCTTGTCTTTAATGAAGATAGAGACTCCACCATCCTTTGTCTTACCGACATCATTTTGGGGTCAGAATGTGTGGAATGAGGTATAGCCTGGTAAGGCAGGGATGCTCTCAACAACCTTGAACCAATTTTCCCTGACTGGACAGATGTTGACATCTTCCAGTGTGAGGACAGCCTTCAGTGAGTGCATTTTTGGGTTAAGTCTCCTTAGCATTTATCAGCATGACCTTCAGTTTGCTTTTTGACAGATCTTTTATGTTGGAAGATTTGTCTCTGGGACATTGCCTAAAAAAGGCACAATGGAAGAGGCAAGAGCTTTGGCCAGAATCTGGAATCCCAGGGGTGACAAGTGGAGGACATCTCTGGCAAAGCATTGAGGCCTTTCAACCATGTCATCCCATGCATAAAGATACTGGATCTCCTTGGAATGACACCAGAAACTAAGCCACTTGTTGAAGTCAATTACTTTTTGCTGGTATTGTGGTATCATTCTTGGTGAAGGTAAGATGCTGCTTAGGGCTAGGGTCATACCTGCCTGGGACGCATACTCTGAGCTCAATCATGTCTCTCTTTATATAGTCCAGGGAGGTACATCTCAAGTGATTCACACCAACATGGACAATGACAGAGTCATACTTGTACCTGTTGTGGAGAGACCTAAGTGCATGGGTGCTGTGACAGATTCTGGCACCTGACAGACAACTGACTGTGACCTTCTTCTTGTTGACCCTGCTGTGGGGGACATTGATGTGTCTCACAATTGAGTCACCAGTGACCAGTATGTTTGGTTTATTATTATGCCTTATGGGCTGTGCTGGTTTATTGTCATGCCTTATGGGCTGTGTTTGTGAGACACTGGTGTGTTGTCTGCTGTCTGTGATGTGTTTCATGTTGTGTGTGAAATGTTTGTGAGTGTGTTTTGGAGGTCTCTTCTGTGTAGGTAAGATTTTATTGAAGACCTCTACATAGGTGGGTGTGTGTTGTGCTTGGCTATGTGATGATGGTGATGTGTTTGTGCTTACAATTTCCTTTTTAACAGGAGCACTGACTGTGGCACCAGAGAGCATGGATTCCAAGTTACTGATTTAGGTGCATTTCTCGCAAGTAGAAAAATTATGTGCTAGGAGAAGAAAGTTGTCAGTGAACATGAGGCAGTTGCTACACTGTCTCAGTATGCCCATGTCAACCAGGCTGGCAGGAGAAACTAATGGGAATTGTCCAGACATAGTATTCTGAAAACTTGGACGGACCTATGGAGAACAGGTTTTGATAATGGTTTGTCCACAAGAGTGTAGACCAAAAAAAAGTCTTAAATGTAAAATAGCTGGTCTGAAGCCCAAGTGCTAAAACCAAAACTAAGAGGCTTAGAGTAACAGACACATTTAATCAGGCTACTAACAAGCAGCAATAAATGCAGCAGAATAAAAGCACTTAAACAATTAAGAGCAAGCAGTGAAGTAAAATAAGGTAATAAAGTAGGATGAACACAATTACAGTAAAAGCAACTGAATAAAGTGTAATTTTGTTTTAGTCCCCCTGCAGCAACCTGGCACTGTGGTGTTTCACTAGGAGTCCAACAAAAATATTGGACTCTTAGACACCCCATTTCTGAGCCCTAAATCTTACACCCTCTCCAGGAACATCTGCCACATCTGTCATGAATCAAGAGCAATGGGGACTGATGGTTTCCCACCAGTTCCAGTTATTGCATTTACTGGGAATGTGCACACTGTTTGAAAATGCTGTGCCCCACTTACCATTATGCAAACACAGGTGTTCTGTGGTGCGAGATGGTAAGTGGTGTACAACAGTGCAAGCAATGCAATTTCAAGGATATTTGATGTACAGACAGTTGTGTATGTGGGTTTGACAAATGTGAAGGTCGTGTCAATCCAGAGAACAGGAATATTCTTACAGGTACATAGTACACAGTATACCCATACATTTGATAATAAATATAGGTTCATATATTAGTACTAGGCTAACTGCCTTTGTGGGCCATTTTTAAGCCTAGCCAATTACCCTGTGTGAAAATCAAGCCCTGCAACTTTGGTTTATAAGGCAAATACCTTAACTACTATGCCAACCTCTCACCCCCCATTTGAACAAGGAAAGGTGCCTTATCCCTCTTTGTCACACAAACAGTTTTGCAGCAAAGAACTGAAGTCAGTCTTCACACAACCATCTGCAACAGAATGTACACTGATATCAAAGCATAAACTGTTATTTGTACATTTATTAAATTTATTATAGTTAGACGCAGTGCACTTAGTGATCACACAACCTATTATGATTATTGTGATAATCATATATGATAATGATATATAATAATACATAGATAAATAAGTAAAGTAAGAAATAACTGACACAATACTAGTGTCTCAGCCCTCATACATATAATTAATATTAGCTTTATTATGTCAAGTGTTATAAGTGAGAGTGACTATAATGGGAAGTAGAACAACAATAAAAGTTTATGGAATATGCTGTATTTGAGCCCAGGACCATGTGCATGATAGTCCTACACTAACACCATTTACCACAAGAGAGTTGAAATAACAGCTGTTCATGTTTCAGTTCATTGCTATAAACTGCAATGTCACAGCAGTAAAACAAAGGTGTATTCCAGCCCTACACTTCTGCGTGCTGCCACAGGCAATAGCATTGATGGAATGTACCCGTTTTCTATTTTTGGCTGTCTACTTTCTAGGTGGTCTACTTATCCAGTAAAATAGGGAGAAATACTTGAAATGAGGAAATGCAATATGTGACATACACAGTAGAAAATGTTAGTACACATGAGATATTTCTACATAGTTCTGGATTTCATCTCATCCTAATGTACCTTCAGAAAACAGGATGGGTGCCTTATCCCTCTATGTCACACAAACAGCTTTGCAGCAAAGAACTGAAGTCATTCTTCACACAACCAACTGCAACAGAATGTACACTGATATCAAAGCATAAACTGTTATTTGTACATTTATTAAATTTATTATAGTTAGACGCAGTGCACTTAGTGATCACACAACCTGTTATGATTATTGTTTGTAGATATACAGCTCTGTGTCTTATCTTTTTGCGTTTCTTGGTCAGTCATCAGTTATCTGACCAGTACTCTGACACCTGCAGTGTGTAAGCCATTCTATATCACTGGCCTTAAAATGTGTGAGGATATTAACTGGGAATAATATGATATGTAGTTGCCAACAACTGAAGGGCAGGTTGGACAGCACAAACAAGAATGCTCTTTTTGGGGGGGAGCAAAGGTAAGTTATTGTTATGGTACATACAATGGTACAATGTTCTTTGAGGGGAGGAAACAATGCAGAGTTACTGTTATGGGACAAACAAGCATAGACTGTTCTTTAGGGGCGAGCAAAGTTGAGTTATTGTTACGGCATAAACAAGAATGGACTGCCCTTTTGTGGGGTGGAGCAAAGATAAGTTGCTGCTACTGCACAAACAAGGATATGTTGCTCTTGTTACTGTCCTTGTTTTGCATCCTGCCTGTTCTTTGATCTTGTGAGGGCTGTGAAGTCAGAAACTGCAGTGTGTATCATTACTTTCTAACTTCTCTCTTTAATGATTTTCCAGTGCAAACATATGGCGCTAAACTGACGGCATGCAGTAATCATTAGTACTTTTGAGAGGTATGAATATTTGATGCCTGAGGCCTACCACTTACTAATGGACATATAAAAGTCAAATAAGTCTCTGGTGTCACATGTTAAGGTAATATATGTACAAATCTCCCACTTTTTACTTGCTTACTACACCAAGTGATGAAATATAAGGATTTGCCATAATATTATTAAACAATGCACTCCAGGTTCAGGACTTACCTTGTAAATACAGCAGTTGCCACAGTGTTACTTCAGGGCTGACTGTCTGATGCAAGCAATACACAGCCAATACACGTGGAGGTAAAGTTTGTGTGAACTGCCTGGCATCAATGTTAATATATATGTGTGAGTAGGAGGAAGGTTTTAGACCCATATGTGGTGAGTGGGTGTGGTATGTGTTGTCTCTTAGCCAATGAAAGGGCATACTGAGCACGCCTATGTCTGCCTACACCCACAGCAGCTAGTGGTTCCCCCTCTGACTCCTCATCTGCCTATGACTGTAGTGACCTTGTCATTAGTGGTAGGATGTGTGCCCCTTCCCCTTGCTGATTCTGGCTGCAGCTATTTCCTCAGGATTATGTTGTGTAGTATGGCAAATACTATGAAGATTTCTGTATATGTCCATGGATTGTACAGCAGGGTTCCCCCAAATGTTTATAGACACTGGAACCTTGACTTTAGCAGCCTGGTTTGACTATGTGCCTTATTATGGCTTTCTTCTATGGGTGTGTCTGCATTTTCTGATGGGTGTCATCAGCCAAGATTCCAGTGCATAGCCTGCATCCCCCAGTAAATGACCCTGTGGGGTATCCCCTTAGCAAACATCTAGTACAGTTGGGATGTCTGACAGATATGTGAGTCATGGTAGCTGACAGGGTTGCCAGCACACACGTTCAAGATGATTCCCTTGGCATTGCACGTGACTTGTCAGTTGCTAGAGTGGTAGCCCTTTCTGTTAACATAGAATCTATCCTGTTCTCCAGGTGGTGCCTTAATTTCTACATTAGTGCAATCTATGGCACCCAGTACTTCAGGTTAGTGTGCTACCCAGTAGAACTGTTGAATATTTCTGGCCCTCTCCTCAGAGATACGGGTAAAATATATGCGCTCACTGGCATGTTGGAGCATAGCATCCATGAATTAGTGATGGATCCTAGATGCTGATGCCTGCAACACCCCCAGCATGTCCCCCGTTGGTCTCTGAAAAGTTCCTGTAGCTAATATATTCTAAGGCTACACATACTTTAGTTTCCACTGGGATGGGTTTCCCTCCATTTGCTTTGGCTCTGAGTTGAGGGCAGCAGTGGTCACAGAGTTCCTGTAGTGTGTCATTGCCAAGCTTGTAGGGCTTTGCAGTTTCCAAGATTTGTAGGTTGTGATAAGTTAAAAGTGGCCTGAAAACTTTTCTCTTTCTTGACCTAGGCCTATTGGCAGCAGCAGCAGCATTGGCTTCAGCCTCCAGCAATACAAATGGATTAAAGCACCAGCAGCCCCTAACGTTCTGTCTGTGTAGACTTTCCATGTCTGTACTCCAAAAGTTTTGACATCTGCAGGAAAAAACAGCATGGAATCTACATATATGCTTTATAGCTTATTGAATAGCTCCACCATGTTGTACTGGTTGATTAGCATACAATTCAGCTGCTTATGCTGTAATTAGCATATATGAAACTCAGACAAAGACAGATGCAATCCATTAATAATCTACACCATTATAAAAAGGCAAATGTGAAGGTAGCCAAACTAATGTTGAGGAGAGTTGTATATGTTTGGAAGACTGGAAGAATGCTTTTTCTTCAGGATATTTCTATACAGAGGAGTGCTGAATTTCAGCAGGTATGCTCTCATTTTGTCACCTACATACTGCATATGCTGGAATGTAATTAAGAATAGTGTGAAGCAAAGGGTTTTGCACTTTTATCTGTATGCATTAGTTAGAAGTGTACTGATGGCATGAGCCTGTCTGTCAAATGATTTCAGAGGTACACATGATTGACAATACATGAGAATGGAATGCTGTCTGATAAATAAGTGCAAATGTGTCAGGGACAGGCCCTTTGACAGCACTTTTAGCATTTCAAAGATGTTTTGTTAGCAAAATGGGTCATTTGCCTGAACTTTTGGGGGGGGGCAAAGGTGAGTTACTGTTATGGTGCAAACAAGAATGGAGTGTTCTTTGTTGGGGGACAAAGGTGAGTTACTGTTATGGTTCAAACAAGGACATGTTACTCTTGTTACTCTCCTTGTTTTGCATCCTGCCTGTTGTTAGTATTTCACATCTCTAAACTGTTTTATGTTTCTCCAGTGGGTAATACTGACTGGCTGCCTTTTCTGTTTTATCTGGAAACAGTTATTTTGTAGTTATACGATACTTGTGAGTATTATACTTTTGTTGACTTTTAGGACATCTACAAGTATGCCACTGAGGTGTATCAGTCCACGTAGACTCCCCTTCACTGATGGAGAAAATCAAGTAATCATGGATGGCGTCAACATGGTGCTTTTCTCCTGGAAAGGGGACGGGGAGATATGGCATGCCAGATGCAAATATGGCAGAAACATTGTCCAAAATGTGAATGCTGTGGGTGGCCACAGCAGAACATATGAACAGGTTCGCCACAGGGCCACTAATATGATCACTACTGCACACAGGTGAGCAGCTGCAGTTGGCTGGACCAAATGGCTACCAGGGGAGGGCCTGCTAGGGAACCCTCACTAACTCCCAATGAACAGTTCCTGGCCAATATAAGAGATCCAGACAGCTCCCAGGAGAGTGTAGGACAGCATGTACTGGATGTACCTACCTATGAACCTATATATCAAACATAGCGCCTCATTAGCACTCTTCAAGAAAAATCTTGATGATTGGATGGGAAATAGGAAATTCGCCCCGGGGATCCCCTCTGTGGCTCTGCTCAACAGTGGCACAGGAAATAATTTTCTTGGGTGGCAAAAGCCAGGGTACCTTTTTGGCTGGGCTTGTTTAGGTCCCAGCGCTGATAGCCTAGTACCTACCTATGAACCTATGAACCTTTGTGGGCACGTCCCAGGAGGAGCTTCCAGGTAGGCTTTGTTATCTGAACAGTTGAATATTGTTGTATAGTAAAACAGTTGAAATGAATAAGTTAATTCTGTGTCACATGTCTTTTTTTTTTTGGGGGGGGGTTGAATAATGCTACCGTTATAAGCTCAGGTTGGAGTTGTCAACAACATTCTTGTTGACATTTAACTTCATGCACATATAAAGGAGTAAATGTATTACCCCCTGTATTACTGTTAATTGTGATGATGTTGCCCTTACCTCTTGCTTAACTTCTTCCAGGACCATCTGGACTACAGAGGAGTATCTCATCTGCAGATGGTAAGGCAAACATTTTTATGCCAGTACTGCTGAGCAGTTTAAAGAAATATTGTAGCATGTGATGTTGATCTCCGACTTGCTGTGTGTATAGCTGTAGTGTCTGTAATACTGGCAGCACTGTCAGTTTCTTAGCATATATTGCACTATAGTAGTGCATGTATACATTTATTCCTGTATTTCTTGATTTTTTTCACAGGTGATCACGACAGTGGGAGTGTGGACTCCCTGCCACCTGATGTCAGTGTATCAGCAGACTCTAATGACAATGATGATGGCTAAACAGAGGCACAGTTGGGAGGTGCAGAGGTTGAATCTGACACTAAGGCTGACATATAACCATCCCCTGCATTTCCATTGGACACAGTCAGTAGGCCTAGGCCTACCCAGTCCAGTGAGCCTACAGATATTGGACAGGTGGATGCAGAGGACATTGTTCAGGGAAGCATGGCTATGGCTACTGTGGCTTCAGTGCATGTTGAGTCTGGCCATAGCCAAAGTGTTGGCTAGTTGCCACACAGGAAGATTGATAGGGGGTGCTCTGAAAGATCCTGCTGTCCCTCTTCCACCTGGTGCAGTTGTCACTTCCAGTGCCATTCAATGTATGTTTAGAGCTTTCATGTAGGCACAGTCATGTTCCCATAGGTGCTCCAGACAAATGCTCGGGGTTCTGGATGTGGCACAGTCTGACATGCGTACTACCTCCACCATATTGCTGATTCACTAGATCAGATGAATGATATCTTGGAATGAGGGGTATCTGTGATGGACTGATGGGTGCCTGTCATGGAATAAGCAGTGTCTGTGATGGAATGTCTGCTGGGAGGGGAACGCCATCCTCATATGCATAGGGTAGCCATATCATCTCCTGTCACCCAATGTGATCATGCCCGATCAGACTCCCAGAGTGGCAGTACTTCCACTGTTTCATCAGTGAGTGTGCTGCCCGCACCCAGACATGACAGACCATGGGATCATAATCTGGGCATCCCAGTGAAGGGACCTCATCCAGTAAACATTGGTCATGTTCAGGTAGCAGCACTGCATATGACCTTGGGCGTGGAGGTGCCAGTGCAACTCCTGGCAGAGCCAGATCTCATGGTCAGGGATGACAATGATGAACTACCACCTCTACCATGCACTGCTCACACCTGTCTGATAGATCAAGATATAGAGCTAGCACAGAGCTTGGCTGTGTTCATGCAGATACTCACACACCAATTTCACCTGAAGGAACCCTACAGACAGACACACACACACACACACACACACACACACACACACACACACACACACACACACACACACACACACACACACACACACACACACACACAGAGCAGTTACTCATTTTGTTTCACTGACCATTTGTTGTTCATAGGTTCATAGGTTCATAGGTAGGTACTAGACTATTGGCCCTGGGGCCTATATAAGTCTATTCAAAGCAACCACAGAACATGGTAAAGTAATAACATGTTGAAAAAGCAACAAAAATACGAACACGTATAATCACAACATCGACCGTTTAATGATAAAGCTTTCGGATAAAATCCTTTATCAGTATAATGAATTAACTTAAGAACTCATTTAAATAGTAAAGTAAAACAAACACATGACATCGCACAGTCAATACAATTGTTTAAAAAGAAATTATCTTAAACACATTTGCCTATACTTTATTATAGGTTTTAAAGAGACCATCTTATTTATACCAGGAGCATGTTCAGCATTTAAGTGTAAAATCCTGTCATATTCTCTAACCTCCAGTTTATTATTCAAGTCTCCACCTCTTAGGTCTCTAAAAACCACATCCAAAACCCTAAAGGAAAAATTATGGGCATCACCATTTTCACTTATATGTTGAGCCAAAGCATTTGTATAAATCCCTCTACGTATCTCTGATCTATGCTCAACCATTCTATCACTTAATCGACATGTAGATTTCCCCACATAAAATGCAGGGCAAGCTCTGCAAGTGGCCAAATAAATAATGTTATCAGTATTTCAAGTAGCATAATGCTTAACAAAATACATCTTATTAGTACTCGGATGTATAAAACATTCATCTTTGTTTATGTAAGCACAGCTAGAGTAATTATAACAAGGGACAGTGACAATTTTACTTGATATTATTCTTTTTTGCTGATGAAAATCTTTATTCAAAGTTGGCTCTTTAAATTCGGGCAATTCTTATATGAAAAGCTGGGAGAATAGTTAATATGCTGAGTTAACTCAGGGACGGTCAACAAAATACACCAATTTTCTCTTATTATGGCTTCTATCTTCTACTAGCCCTATTAAATGTTCTAACATAAAACAGTTTATTAGTCCTATCTTGAGCAATAATTTCAGATGGTGTAGAAGTAAGATAGGGTTTACATCTATCGTTTCTCTCATCCAGTGTATCATGATAAACATTTTCCACCAAATGTTCATCATAACCCTTTTCAACAAATTCCTTCATCATTTCCTGTAACTGAGATGATAAAAGGATATTATCGGTATTAAGTCTAGAAACCCGAATAAACTGTGCTTTCACAATACTTTTAAATATAAATTGTGCATGCATACTTTGCCTATTAAGGTAATTATTTTTATGTGATTTTTTTTTATACACAGTTGAATTCAATCCCTCTTCATTAACAAAAAGTTCAACATCTAGAAAATTTATCCTAGAACTTGAATAGGTCAACTTAAACTTTAAAAAGCTAGTAGTAGAATTAATATAATCAGTGTATTGTGCTAGTTCCTGCTCATTACCACTCTAAATAAGAAAAATATCATCCACAAATCTTCAGAAAAATAATACATTAGAACCATATAGGGAGTTATTAAAAATATACTCATCTTCCCATTTTTTTAAAGTAAGATTTGCATATGCATTGCCCATCGGTGTACCAATAGCTACACCTGTTAACTGATGATAATAATTATCAAACAAGAAGAAATTATTATCCAGGACTAGTTGTAATAACTCACAAATAGTCTCAATCTCTTGCCCATTACGGCCACCTACTTTCACCAAGTGTCTGATAGCAGATGTACCATATTCCTGGGGGATCACTGTAAAAAGTGAAACAATATCGAGTGTTACAAAAAGATAATTATTAACATTATTAAATGAACACCATTCATGTAATTGAGTTAGAAAATTACCAGTGTCCCTAATATAACTCTTAACATTTTTTAAATATTCACTTAAAAGGTTCTGCAAATATAATGAAACTGATTCCGTGATCCAGCCCCATCCAGAGACAATTGGTCTCATTGGCGGATTTTGTAGGTATTTATGTATTTTCTGAAGGCCATACAGCCTAGGTATAACAGGACAGGGTGCAGTAAAATAATGAAACAAATCTAAGCTAATATCACCATTAATTTGTAGATCATAAATTAATAAATTAACATCTTGTGTACATTTCTGTACATGGTTAATGGTAACAGGTTTAAAAACATTAACATCTTGAAGCAGTACATTCACTTGACTAAAATAATTACATCGGTCCATAAGAACCACAGCACCACGCTTGTTGGCTTCTTTTAAAACAACATCAGTATTATTTTCAAGTCCCAACAGAGCTTGGTATTCATTTAAAGTTAAGTTATAGAACTTAATGGTAGGCCCACATTCATATAACTTGCAAAATTGGCCCTCACAAACATCATGAAATGCTGTAATCATGGAATGACTAATCGGAATAAAAGTACTAGATCTTTTATTCAATGGTGCCTCAGTATACAAAGACGCACCAAAACATAACTTCAGATTTAAATTTTGACAAAATGTTTTTAAATCAGTCAAAACATTAGTCAAAGAGTCAGTTTTTGCAGGTATAAATTTTGTACCTTTATTCAGAAGTTTAACTTCAGAGTCCATGAGTAAATGTGAACTCAGGTTCACGATTAAGTCAGAACTGGTAGGTTTTACCACTTGGTGCGACTGTGTGTTTATGGACGCCGATGATAGCTTCCTTCTCTATTCCTCGACTGCAGTCTTCCCTGGGAATGCCCCCTTTGCTGAATAATCACTTCCTCAGGTAATTTGGGGTTTATCACCAAGGAGAAACCACAAAAATCCAAAGGGTTAGTAGCTGTTTCCACAGAGATGATTGAATTTAAAGCAGACTGTTGATTAAGTTGTTGGACAGTTGCCGCAGAAGTTGAAGGAGTAGCTAAATCATTACCAGCATCATTAACAGTAGCGGCATTCATAACAGAGCATCAGAAGTAAATTCATCCAAGTCATACATAGACTGTTGCTTATTCGTAATCTGCTTACCACTGTCACTAGGACCCTTACTATTCTCTGTTCTTCTTTTCTCCTTAGGCCAGGAGAAAATATGACCAGAACGGAAGTCTGCAATGTCCCTGTTTAATTTGTATTGCTTCTGATGCTGAAGCTTAATATTATAAGTAGACAAACGCTCATGCATTAACTCATATTGCGTGGCACAGTCAGAAAAAATAGGAAAATTAAGCAAATCATTTTCCATCTCAGTTATTTCCTTTTGCAGATATTATTCTATATTTGTAAAAAAAAGTAATTCATTGGGGATATAAAGTCCAAGCTCAGTTTAATATTGAGCTCTTGCCACTTTTATATATATATATATGGATTCACTTCATAACACTGAAACTTCAAAATACTGAAAATGACAAAACTTCATAATACTGAAGACCAAAATACTGAAAGCTCAAAATACTGAATACTCAAAATACTGAAACTCAAAATACTGAAAACACATATTATGCATAAACTCAGCTTAAACAACATAAATCATAACAATTTCTACCAAATATATCCAGGGGGGCAAGCCCCCCTGCACTTCATGTGGGGCTGCCACACCCCTGCTAATTATATATATATCTACTCCAAGATTGCACTGATCTACACTATGTGCAATCTTGGAGTTGATATATTTAATTAAGGGGTGTGGGGGCAGCCCATGGGGTGCAGGGGGACTTGCCCCCTGCATATATTTGGTAGAAATTGTTATGATTTATGTTGTTTAAGCTGAGTTTACGCATAATATGTATTTTCAGTATTTTGAGTTTCAGTATTTTGAGTATTCAGTATTTTGAGCTTTCAGTATTTTGGTTTCAGTGTTTTGAGTTTCAGTATTTTGGTTTCAGTGTTTTGAGTTTCAGTATTTTTATATTTCAATGTTATGAAGTGAATCCATATATATATATATATATATATATATATATATATATATATATATATATATATATATATATATATATATATATAAATAAGCCTAGCCAAAAAGGTTCCCCGGCTTTCGCCACCCAAAAAGAATTATTTTCCTGTGCCCCTGTCAAGCAGTACCACAGAAGTGATCCCCGGGGTGAATTTTCTATTTCCCATTTAGTTGTCAAGATTTTTCTTTAAGAGGGCCAATGAGGAGCTTTGCTTGACTTGAATGGGTAGTTTGTTCCAGAGTATAGGAAGTCTCTGGGACAGGAATCTATCCCTCCATCATGTTCTGTCTATTGTGGTGACAAGGTTTATGTCCCTGGAGCATGTGGATTGGAGAGATTGGGATTTCTTTAAGTGTAGCATATCCAACAGCTCTGGGTTTGACATAGCTTTGTATGTTAGGCAGAGATCGCCTCTGAGTAGGTGATATGCGATGGAGTAGAGCTGGAGATTTTTGAGACGGTCTGTTTATGGCATCTGTTTGAGGCCGGTAATCCTCTTAGTGAGGTATTTCTGTGGCCTTTCCAATTGTTGTAGGTGTCTTGTGAGATACATGCCAAACAGGGCATTGTACTCTATAATGGGTCTGGTGAGGGATGAATAGAGAGGAACAATGACCTCCTTTTTTCTAGAGAAGAAACCTTTTGTGATGAGGTGTGCCATGTAGAATGATTTCCTGACTACTGTGGTGAGGTGGTTATCAAAGGAGAGACTACTGTCCACCTGTGTCTCGAGGTCTCTTATCACACTTTCAGTGTTTAGTGAGCTACCGCCTATGTGGTAGTTAATGGATACCGAGTTTTTCCCAAAGGGGATGAGAATGCATTTCTTGGCATTGAGCTTGAGGCCATGACTTTGACACCAAGCATCTGTCTCTCTGTGAGGCCCTTTAGTAGAATGTCTGCATCATTAGATGATTCTATTATGGCTCCCAGTTTGAGGTCATCTGTGAACTTTGTTAGCCAAAGACCTTCTGTGTTGGCCTGCACTTCAGAGAAGTAGATGCCAAACAGGAGAGGACCCAGGACTGAACCCTGTGGTACTCCACTCATCACTGGTCTGAAGTCGGAATTGGAGTCGGCTACTTTTACTGTGTGGGTTCTGTCAGTGAGCCAGTTGGCCACCCATATTGTGACATAGGGATTTATGCCCAGTTTAGTCAGTTTATCTATAATTCTAGAGTAGGGGATGGTATCGAAAGCCTTGGTGAGGTCAAGATAGGCTGTGTGCACTACCTTGCCCTCATCTACGGCTCTAGTGACTGCTTCAAAGAAGTCAATCAGGTTTAGTCGACATGATCTACCTTTTACAAACCACACAAAACAGGGTTGTTATTCCTTGCAAGAATCAGACACCAGGCAGGGTAAGGTAATTAGCACTTTTGTTCCCTTTATTCACAGTTAAGAAAAATGGAACATCATCAGATACAATAACCTTGCCCACTTCCCCTCTTTTTATACAGTTCAATTATATGGCTTGCACCAATAGAAACACTTTACAGTCAATTAAATACTACGTTCTCCCTTTTTTAAAAACATGCTTTCTTCATTATGTAAGAATCCATTTTTTCAAAACCTTACTTAATTTACAAGTCATAATTTAAAAATCCTTTTGTTGGAATCAGCCCATTTTAAAATTAATAACTTGACAGAGGTAATAATTCCTTAAACATATATATATATATATTATTTATACAATACTTATATATATTTAATTGTAAAAAGAAATAAATGAATTTCTATCAAATCACATCTGTCTTTAAATGCAACAAACTACTTATAGAAATTCTGTCATTAATTCCAGGAAATATAGTGGCATTTAACAGAACCTGTCAATATGTTTCCCTGTACTCCAAAAAACAAGGCCAATTACCCCCTCTCTCTTGTCTACCCACCTTTTCCAATACACAGAAGAGAAACGTTTTGAAATCCTTGCATCCTGCACTGTGTCTGAACAGGGTGTTGGTTTTATCCTGTCTCTTTATTGCATATACATGCTGGTATATTCTCTTTTTCAGTTTATTTTCCATTTTTCCTACATAATATGCACAGCATGTCTGACACAGGGCTACATACACTACTCCTTTCATGTTACAATTGTAATTTCCTACTAGTGGAATTGTTCTTTTATAGCCTTCTATAACTATGCTCCTACTTTCATAAATGTACCTACGCTCCCTACATCCATTACATTTCCTCATACTTCCTATAGGGAATCCTGTCCTTATCTTTCTTCCTCTCGAACAAATTCTTAATGTTGGGTCCCCTTCTGAACACTATTTTTGGTTTATTGTCCAGTTTTTATGTTAATCCAAATGCCACAAAAATACAATTCCAATGGAAAATAAACTAAAAAAGAGAATATACCAGCATGTAATTTATGACATGTAAATTAAGTAAGGTTTTGAAAAAATGGTTTCTTAAATAATGAAGAAAGTATGTTTTTAAAAAAGGGGGAATGTAGAATTTAATTGACTATGAAGTGTTTCTATTGGTGCAAACAATATAATTGAACTGTATAAAAAGAAGGGAAGTGGGCAAGGTTATTGTATCTGATGAAGTTCTATTTTTCTTGACTGTGAATAAAGGGAACAAAAGTGCTAATTACCTTACCCTGCCTGGTGTCTGGTTCTTGCATGGAATAGCAACCCTGTTTTGTGTGGACAATTGTTTGTGACTACAGATTCTTTTTGATCTTTTACAAACCAAAACTGTGTGGGGTCCTGGGTTTGGAGGTTACCTATGTCTTTGTTTAAAAGCTCCAAGATGATACATTCCATGGCCTTGCAGACCAGGCTCATCAGGCTAATGGGGCGGTAGTTTCCGGGATCCATGGTGGCACCACGTTTGTAGAGTGGGACAACTGTCGCTGTGTGCCATTCGGTAGGCACATAGCCTGAAGTGAAGCTATGATTGAACATGGTTCTTAGGTGGGGTGCCAGTTCGTTCTGTAGTTCATGCAGTACGCAGCCTGGGATGTTGTCTGGTCCCATGGATGCTGTGTTCTTGGCTTTGGAGAGTGTGGTCCTTTGCATTCTTCCAGTATTAAGATGGGCCCTTTAGAGGGTGAGAGAGGGGTAAAGTTAGCACTGAACCTATCTGCCAGGATGTTGGCAATATCAGTTAGTTCTGTATATTTAGTGCCATCGTGCTGTAGCTCAGAGCAGATCTGAGTGTTGCCATTGAGATTCTTGACATAGTTGTAGAATGCTTTGTGGTTGTCTTTGGAATCAGTGGTGATTTTATTCTCATAACTGGCTTTGGATGATTTTATGAGGGATCTCAGCTTCTTGCTGAGGCTGACCAGGGAGTTCCTCCAATCTTGGTATTTTTCTCTTTTTTGCAACAGCTTCTTCCTTCTGTTGTAGAATTTGTTTATGGCAGGGGACCACCAGATTAGCTTCCTTTTTTGGAGGATAGCATCTTGGTTCTGTTGGGGATGGCATGATCCATGCACTCATGTATGTGCTTATATATAGTGCATTTGTGTAAGATTCAGCAGTCGTACCTCTATTTTCCATATGCATGGGTGTCGTGAAGTTTGCCACTTCTGTCTTAAGAAGCATGAAGTTGGCTTTGGAGTAGTTTTTGATGGTGGTTTACTTAATGGGGCGTGGGGATGGGATATGGATGTCTAGGGTGATTAGCTTGTGGCCAAATCTGACCAGCGAGGAGTTGACCTCTGGCATGGAACACCAGTTACCCATATTAGTAATGACCAGGTCCAGGATATTGCTGCCCCCGGAGGGGTGTGGACAAGCTGATCCAAGGCATTGGAATTTATGAATTATAGAAAATGTTGAGCAAATGAGTTGTTACATGAGTAGTTTTCCCAGTTGATGGTGGGGTAGTTGAAATCACCCATAATTAAGGTATTGGGTTGTACCTTAATATTTTCCAGTATCTTAAGAAATGAAGAGTGGGAATCCTGGGGCATGATAGGGGATCTGTAATGAGCTACAACCTGGATTGCAGTCTTGTCTAGTGTTAGTTGCACTTGGGCACTTGTTTTATCCTAATGTCTGCCTTCTCCTTCTTACTAACTGACACACACACACACACACACACACACACACACACACACACACACACACACACACACACACACACACACACACACACACACACATTGATCTTTTGTGTCAGCCCCCACACACAACACCCCATGCAAGAGATTATAACTCTGCCATATCCCTGTTTTCTGTATTTTGGATTCAAGGATACAAAAACTGTGTCTGATGCTCAGGGTTCATACCTAACGTTTAGTGCTTAGTATATCTGCTTCTGTGTTGATGAACTGCTCATTGTACCTCTGACTTATATTGGTCTTGGAAAGTTAGTTGATAGCATCAAACTTTCACAGCTGTATAGTGAGTGCTCTTGTAAGAATGGTGAAGTCAGAAATTGCAATGTGTATTGTTACTTTCTAACTTCTCTCTTTACTGATTTTCCAGGACAAACATATGGTGCACATCATAAGTCAAGCCATCATATTCAGATCTTAAGATTGTATGACAGCACTGTCGTCAAACCTCATTAGAACAATAATACAGTATAAAGTTCCCTTTGGCATGCACTTCAACAGACACATGCAGCCACTGGAGAGATCACAGGGTTTTCTCAGCAAGATAAAACAAGGCCTATGAACCATGCCATTATGTGTGTGGATAGATTAAAAGCCGTGTCACTGTAATCTGTCTTGTAAAGGATGAAGTGATGTCTGTCTGGCCTCCAGTCCAGTGTCTGACCATGCCCTGGTGGAATAACTGCATATCAAAATAGCTGATATAGCTTATGACATCAGCAGTGTCTCTTGAGAAGATGGTAATAACTGTCCCACATGCTGTGGTAAAAGGCTCTTTGTAATGCCAACACACACACACTTGAAGCAATGAGAATAGAACTCTTACCTATCTGAGTATACAGACTACAGAACACAGTACTTAACACAAGCACCATGGCATAAGACTGACTTTTGCAAGACTGCAGCTGAACTTATAGTACATGATATCAGCAGGACATGTGTGAGACAAGATGTTGGCAGGAATGCATAGGTTTATAGCTTTATATGTACATATGAGGCTACTACCATAATTGCCCTAGGTTCATAGGTTCATAGGAGGATACTAGGCTAATGGCCCTAGGGCCTTTCCAAGCCTAGTGAAGTTGTACCATTCTTCCCTTATAGACCAAAATATGCGGTCCATATTCATGAATCCATGATCAGCAATGGTTGCCCATGTCTAAGAGTGACATAGGTGAAACCTCTGGGGTAATTTTATAATTTCCCATCCAATTGTCTAACTTACATTTAAATAGGTTTATTGATGAGCTCAGTTTCACATGAATTTGGAGTTTGTTCCATAGCAGTGGCAGTCTCTGGGGGATATATCTATCTCTCCAGCATGTCCTGTTAATATTACAGGTAAGGTTAAGGTCCCTACAGTAAGTGAGTCTTGCCCCATTTGATTTGCAGAGGTGCAACATTTCTATTAAGGCAGGGTTCGAGAGTGCTCTGTAGGTCAGGCAAAAGTCAGCTCTCAGCAGTGTATATGATACAGAGAACAGTGACAGGGCCTTCAGCCTGTTCATGTAGGTCATGTGTTGAAGTCCCTGGAATTTCTTGGAGACAAACCTCTTAGGTCTCTCCAGCTGCTGCAGGTGTCTGGTGAGGTACATGCAAAAGGGACCACTGTACTCTATTATTGGTCTGATGAGGGACAAGTGCAGTGGATTGATAACATCCTTAGTCTTTGATGCTGTGCCCTTACTTATGAGGTATGCAGCATAATAGGCCTTCCTTACCACTATGAACACATGATGATCAAAGCTGTTGTTGCTATCAACCTGCATTCCCAAATCTCTCAACATTGTTTTGGAACTTAGGGGGTATTATTAATAGTGTAATTTGCAGGTACCTCTCCTTTGCTAAAAGGGATAATAGCGCATGTTGTTTGAGTTAAGTTTAAGTCTGTGTCTTTGGCAACAATCATTTATGTATGCAAGCCCATTTTGTAATATGGTGACCTCGTATGGAGATTCAGTGATTGCACACAGTTTATAGTTGTCAGTAAAATTGGTGAGCCACAGGCCATCTGTTGTCACCTGAATTTCTGAGAAATAGATTTTAAACAGTAGGAGGCCCAGCACTGGCCCTGGTAACAGGCCTGCTGCTAAAGGTGGAATTCCCAAGTATGACTGTATGTGTTCTATTTGTGGGCCATTTGGCTACCCATCTAATGGCTGGCATATGGGTTAATCCCCAATTGGTGAGTTTCTCATGAATTCAGCAAAAACACAGAAAATGAGCTAAGTTTCAGGAAGCACAACACCAGGGTGAAAAATTCACAAATGGATTTATTTATTCTGGTACCTTGAATGCAAAAGGCTGTGGTACCAGAATGAAGAAATCTATTTAAGAATTTTACACCCTGGGTGTTGTGCTTCCTGAGATTCAGCTAATTTTCTGTGTTTTTGCTGGATTCGGTTGGAGTGGTGGTGGTTTGTGTTTTGATATGCTATGGAGTTTCTCATGGATGCTTGAGTGGGGGATGGTGTCAAAGCCCTTGGCCAAGTTGAGATAGACAATATGTACTGATTTGTCTTCATCCAGGACTTTGGTGATACTCTTGAAGAATTCCACTAGGTTTAACAGGCATGATCTGCCCTTAGCAAAGCCAAACTGGGTCAGGTTGAGAGTTGAAGGTCACCAATGTCCTTATTGATAAGGTCCAAGATGATTCTCTCCATGACCTTACAGACAAGGCTGATCAGACTTATGGGTCTATAGTTCCCTGGGTCAGTTGAAGGACCCTTCTGTGCAAGGGGAGTGTGGTTGATGTTTTCCACTCTGCCGGGATAAAGTCAGTACTTAGGTTGTGGTTGAAGAGAGTACCCAGTGGTTTAGCTAATTCTTACTTTACACTGTTTAGTAAGCACCCAGGGATGTTATCTGGTCCCATACAGGCTGTGTTTTTGGCCTTGACGAGTGCAGTTATGACCTGTTCTTTGGAGATAATAAGTAGAGAACTGGTGGCAGGTATGCTTTGGGCTATGATTGCTAGAGACAAGAGTGTGAAATTTTTGCCAAACCTGTCTGCTAACAGGTTGGCAATGTCCTCATGTTCAGTACAACTGGTACCATCCACTATGAATTTGGTGTAAAGCTGGGCCTTCCCTTTTACATTACAGACATAGCTAAAGAATGCCTTGTGATCATCCTTATCTATGGATGCTAATTTAGTTTTGAAATTAGCTTTATAGGACTTTATAAGATGTCTCATTTGCTTTTTCAAGCTATGAAGAGTGTTCTTCTGCTGAGACTTTTCCCTCTAATTCCTGGACATCAGTTTCTTTCTCATGTTTTATAATCTATTTATGCTAGGTGTCCACTAGAGTGGCTTTTTTTTTGTGAGCAAGTTTTGATCTATTCTGATACGGCTAAGTGTATACACTTGTAAAGCTGCTTATACAGGGCATTTGTGCACACCTCTGTATAGGAGTCTTTACTGTCAGTGGTGGTGAAGATTTGAAACTATGCATGCCATCACTTAGGAGGCTATAGTTTGCTTTGGAGAAACTTTTTGACCTTTTGGATCCTGAAAGGGGGTCAGGTGCAATTGTTACTGTGACGCCAGGGAAATACTACCAGTTCAGCTATCTGGAATTTTGTAAATAATCATATGTCATTTGTGAATAGTCATATGATTCATATCTTTGTTCTGCAGATGTAAGAGAACTATATGTTATACGTATATTAAGCTATTGGTGCAGAAGTGTGTGTTGAACTGTATGTTATGCACTAAGCTTCAAGAATGCAACCACAGTGGTATCATACTGGAAAAGAACAGAAATGTATATAAACTATATACCTGTGCAAATGTATGTTTTGATAGTAGAGGCTGGAACATACAGTTAACTTGCAAACCCTCAAGAAAATAAGTTGAAAAGTAAAGTGTTTTACAAATGTGTTTCAGTGCAGCAAGCAGACACAATGTCTAGAGCTAGAGGTTTTCCTGTTGTCTTGAAACAGAAATAATTACTAGGTTTAAAATGTAAAGTGTTTTTATTGCTCTGTGACTTCCTAGCAGCTGCACATCTGAGAGCTAAGTATTTCTGACACAGAGGTGCTAAATTCTAAGTATCTGTTTAGCCTGGGAACTGAAGGCAGGTGACAAAGAATGATGTCATCCAGCTGACATAGCAGTAACATTTTGATATTAATTTGGGAACTCTCTCAGAGACTGTGCATTTCGTATTTGTCTTTGGACCTGGAAACATCTTCTCATCAGCACCTACCTTGCTAATAGTAAGCAACTAGGGAAAAGTAATTTCTTTTAGAGATAGGAATATAGTAAGATTAGTTTAGATTTTTTTCTGTATTTATTTGAGACTGTCCTGCAATGTTGTTTTAAAATATTTCCTGTGATTCTGAACTCTGTAGTTACTGTATTGTTTAAGCATTGTCTTGTTCTTTTATTTATTTCTTCTTTTGGCTTTTTCTGGTTAGGGGTCACCACAGCAGATGACTCTCCACTCATGATTGGCAGTGGAGTTTTACAGTGTCGAGTTGCCAGCCTGGCACCCAACCTTTTACAGATGACACACACTCATGCCTAGGGTCAATTTATAGTGTCCAATCCACCTACAGCATGTCTTTTGGATGTGGGAGGAAACCAAAGCACCCGAAGGAAACCCACATGACCACAGGGAAGACATGCAGACTCTGCACAGAAGGCACCCTAGCTGAGGATCAAACCGGAGAACTTCTTGCTGTGAGGCAGCAGCACTAACTGCTGCACCACTGTGGCCGCTCTCTTTTATTATTTATTATTAAATATATTTAAACCTTTTACTTATGGCTCGTTTGTTTAGAGATATTTTAGGTCTTATAGTACTTGCATATGTATTTGGTGACACTGTACAGGCCACTCCTAAATAGCTTTGAAAGTCTTGGTCACACTTACCGTTTGGATAATAGTAACATTACACAGTAAGATTGGGCACCCTTTGGTAAGGGCCTTAATAGTAGCTGATAAGTAAGGGTGGCTCATGGCAGCTGGTACTACCTCATAGTCTGGGCGGAAGGGGTATACTAGTAAACCTGTGCCATCATTTCCCAGTTTTGTGTGTGTGTGTGTGTGTGTGTGTGTGTGTGTGTGTGTGTGTGTGTGTGTGTGTGTGTGTGTGTGTGTGTGTGTGTGTTTGTATATCAATCAAATATCAAAGTGTGTGTATGTCAGCTACTTGGGCAGGGACATGAAGCACTGGTTAGACAGAGAAGGTGCTGGAGGTTTTGGCTTGACCACTTGGCTGAGATCTTAACCTTATAGCTGTGTCAGTGGGGAGTCTTATTGGGGTTCTGGAGTGAGAGGCAAAAAACATCCCAGACTGACTGTGATCTCTGTGTGCTCTTAAGGGAAAATGTACTTTACTGTGTGTGTACTTGTCATCCTCCCAATGTGTACGTTTCTCACTGGTGTTAGTGGTAAGGATTGAGGCTCCTTGATTACTCGGCCAGTGCAGGGGCATCACAGTTACATTGAACATGACTGATGCATGGGCAGACCTTACCAGGGCGGGTCTCACACATGGGGTGGTGCAGCAATCTCCCATGTTGGTGAGTACTAGGTCAGGGACATTCCAGCCCCTTGTTGGGTTGCGGACTAACTGTTCCAGAGCATTTGTGTTTACAAAGTGCAGGAACCTTAGGGTGAGCTTGTTTGAGCTCATATGTATATCCTAATCATTGGAATGATAGTTAAAGTCACCCATGCATAGGGTGTTTGGCTGTATTATGAGTGACTCAAGCAGGTCCAAGAAGACACTGTGTGGTTTTCATGGTTCAAGGTCATGGACCCACAGCTAAAAATGACATGGGTGGGGGTTCCTACAGTTAGTTGGACTTGGGGTAACCCTAGGGAGTTGTACTGCTTAACCAGTCTTAAGGTGTATTTGTCTTTCATGAATATGGATGCACCTCTTCCTTTGTTGAACATTCATTTTGTGGCCTGAACGTGTGGAAGGCTACAGCCTTTCATGGCAGGAGTACTCTCTCTGGCCCTAAACCATGTCTCTGTGACTGTACAAACATCAAGATCTTTCCAAATAAGTAGTGCCTCCATTCAGTGTAGTTTCATATAAGTAGTGCCTCCATTCAGTGTGGTTTCATATAAGTAGTGCCTCCATTCAGTGTAGTTTCATATAAGTAGTGCCTCCATTCAGTGTAGTTTCATATAAGTAGTGCCTCCATTCAGTGTAGTTTCATATAAGTAGTTCCTCCATTCAGTGTAGTTTCATATAAGTAGTGCCTCCATTCAGTGTGGTTTCATATAAGTAGTGCCTCCATTCAGTGTGGTTTCATATAAGTAGTGCCTCCATTCAGTGTAGTTTCATATAAGTAGTGCCTCCATTCAGTGTAGTTTCATATAAGTAGTGCCTCCATTCAGTGTAGTTTCATATAAGTAGTGCCTCCATTCAGTGCAGTTTCATATAAGTAGTGCCTCCATTCAGTGTAGTTTCATATAAGTAGTGCCTCCATTCAGTGTGGTTTCATATAAGTAGTGCCTCCATTCAGTGTAGTTTCATATAAGTAGTGCCTCCATTCAGTGTAGTTTCTGATTTACACTCCTAGCATTAAGCAGCATAACCTTGAGTTTGTCTTTTCAGGATATTTTTATGCCAGGAATTTTGTTTTTATGACATTGCCTAAAAAGCCACTATGGGAGAGGCATGTGCCTTGGCCAGTAACTGAAAGGTAAGATGTGACAGATGAAGACCATCCCAGGAAAAGAAGCATTGTCTGTCTACCATATCATCCCAAGCTGACAAATAGTGGATCCCCCCTGGATTGACGCCAGTAGCTAAGCCAATTGTTGAAGTCGATAATTATTTTGTTTGTATTGAGTCATCATCCTGGGTGAAGGTAGAATGCTGCTTAGTGCTACAGACATACCTGTCTGGGACAGATAATGTGAGAGCCCATTCATATCTCTCTTCATATAGTCCAGTGAGGTATGTTTCAAGTCATTGACTTCAACATGGAGTACGACAGAGGTGCAACTGTGCTTGTTGTTTGAGAGACTTGAGTGCGTGCATGAATTTATGGATCCTGGCACCTGACCAGCAGCTGACTGTGACTTTCCCCTTGTACAATCTGGTGAGGAGGACATCTTTGTGTCTCACTATGGATTCCCCTATGACCAAGACACTGGTTTTCAGGTGTTTTGCCTTAAGGGCTTAATGGCTGACACATTAATATGTTTGTTTTTCTGTGTAGTGGGGTCTGCTGGGACTGTAATGTGGGCAGAAGGTTTGCGTTTGTCAGGTCTCTGTTCTTTTGATAAGCTTCTAATGACTACCTCTGTGTATGTGGGATTATGTATCGTGCACTTGGTCTTTTGAGGAAGTGAAGTGTGCATGTTGACAACCTGTTTGATATCTGGTTTGTTGTTACCTGAGAGAGAAAGCATTTATTCTAGATGAATTTTATAGTTGCATCTCTCACATATTGTATTTGTAATTTTTATGAGTACATGGTTGCCAGTATACATGAGGCAATAGAAACCTAGCTTTCTAAAAATTATTGAGCATATTTAGATGGTCGTTGTTAGCACAGCGATTTTGTGAACAGCAGCAACAACTGGGTATGTCTCTGAGGGACATAGTTTCCAGCCCAGAGGTGACTTTACAATCAACTAACCAGTAGTGAAGGTTGCACTTGAACAAGGTCATTGAGGAGCACACATTCACATGCAGTGGGAGCCTATAACAGAAGAATGTGAGTCACTGGGGAATATATCTATCTCCCCTGCATATTCTGTTTATATCACAGGCCAGGTTGAGAACCCTGGCCCAAGTTATTCCTGTCCCATTTGATTTGCAGATGTCCAGAATTTCCAGTAGGATGGGGTCTGACACTTCTCTGTAGTTCAGGCAGAGGTCACCTCTCAGCAGCTTACAGGAAACTGACTACAGTGACAGGCCTTGTTGTCTTTCCATGTATGTGATGTTTGGAGGATCTCCATTCTCTCAGTGAAAAACCTCTACTTTTTTCTCCAATTGCTGCAGTTGTCTGGTGAGGTACAGTCAGTAGGGAGCCTTGTACTCAGTGGTGCAATAAGGGTGGAGTAGAACAGAGATATGACTGCCCTTGTCTTGCATATGATGTCTGTATGCATGATGTGCACAATGCAGAATATGTCTCACCGCTAATGACACATAGTGATGAAAGTGTAGATTGCTATAAATATGTTCAAAAGTTTTACAACATGAGACTGAGCTGAGAGGGGTGCTATGTATATCATAATTAGCAGGGGTATTTCATTGCCAAAGGGGACAATGAAGCATTGTCTGCCATGAGGTTCAGTCTGTGAGTTTGGCACCAGCCATTTGTCTCTGTCAGCTCCTTCTGTAATATGCTACCATCACTAGGGGCCTCTATATGAGTGTGTCTAAACAACAGTCATCTGCAAACATGGTAAATCACAGGCCACCTACCACTGGCTGCGCTTCAGGGAAGTAGCTTCCACACAGTTAATGGCCAAGCACAGATCCTTGTGGTATTCCACTGATGAGTGGGTTAGTGGCAGAGGTGCAGTCCCAAATTTGAGAGTATGTGTTGTATTGGTGAGCCAGTTGCCTATCCAGCTAGTACTATATAGATTAATTCCCAGATGGGACATTTTCATTATGAGACATTAATGGGGGATATTGTCAAAGGCCTTGGATAACTGACTATAGGTGGTATGTTCTGTTATCTGTCATCCAGGTCTCCTGAGTCATACCAAAGAAGTCCACAAGGTTCAATAGGCAAGATCTATCCTTAACAAACACAACATGGGTTGACTCAAGTGTGCTGAAGGTCAGCTATGTCCCTGTGGATAAGGTCCATGCAGATTCCTTCCCTAGGCTTGTAGATAAGGCTTGTTAGGCTTATGGGTCAATAGCTGTAGTTATGTATGTTACCAGATTGATGTGCATTGCATAAGACGCAACATTTGGTATTAATGTCTGTAATATAGGTGATATATGTTTGGAAAAAGTAATGAGACACCAGTTTTGCAGTGCTTGGGGGGAGGGGGAACACATGGCTGTATTGTAACTATGTGACATACTGTGAGATAGAGCCTTCATTTTTTTAATTATTTCCACATGCAATGTCATGTCATACACAAGAAATTGACAATAAACAGCAGTAATACTTAATAATATGTACTTTTCCATTGCGCAACAATTAACAAACTGCATTGCTGAAGTCTGACAGTTGCCATTGAATCTATGAAACACACCTGCTACTTAACTGGCTCTGTGGCAGCACATGTTAATGCACTGATACTTTCCTTTTTAGGGCCAAATGGTACTGGGTTTGAATCCTTTTCTCTCTCTCTTTCTTTTTTTCTTTCTTTTCCCATGTTTGCGTGCTGCACCACTCAGGGCAAACACAAGAAATGGAGGAAAATGAATGTCAGGTTTTGCTGTGTTTGTCTGGTGTGCACATTGCACAGTAGTGTGCAAACTGGAGCCCAGGAGCAGACAGGATCCAGACAGCCAAAAATAGAAATCAAATGCGTTCAAGTAATGCTATTGGGCTTGGCACAAACCCGCTAAGCAACGCTGCATGACAGTTAACAGCGAGACCTTAAGAATGAATAATATAACAATGAACTGCAACATAGACAAGTGTTTTCTTGTCTTTATTGTGGCAACAGGTGTAAGTGTAGGCTTTCCATACACACGGGCCTGGGTTCAAATACGGCATAGTCCATACACATTTACTGTTGTTCCATTTCACATTATGGATACTCTCACTTATAACACTTGACATAGTGTAGCTGATATTAATTATATGTATGAGGGCTGAGACACTAATATTGTGTCAGTTATTTCTTTCTTTATTTTGCTATCTATGTATTATCACATTTATTATCAAATGTATGACTGTCGGTATACTATATACTATGTTCCTGTAAGTATATTTGTGCTCTCTGGACTAGCATAGCCTTCACATTTGACTAACACACTTACACAAATGCCTGTGCATCAAATAACCCTGAAATTGCATTGTTTGCTACTGTTGTGCACAACTTACCATTGTGCATCCCAGAGAACTATGTTTGCACGATTGTAAGTGGAGCACAGCATTTTCAAACAGTGTGCACACTCCCAGTAAATGCAATAACTGGAACTGGTGGGAAGCCATCAGTCTCCATTGTCCTTGATCCGTGGAGGACATGGCAGGCATTTGTGGAGAGGGTGTGAGATTTAGGGCTCAGAGATGGGGTGTCCAGGAGAGCAAGATTTTTGTTGGACTCCAAGTGAAACACCACAGTACCTGGTTGCTGCAGGGAGACTATTCTGGGTCCCAGTACAAGTCAGAGGCTTGGGATTGTTTGACCCAGGCTGTGACCATTGTCACCAGTATCCCCTGCACTGTTGACCAATGTAGAAACCACTTTAGTGACCAACATTAGAGGAGGAGGGGGTACCCTCAATTCTTGGATCAAGGAATTTAGGTTGGAGGACATCCCACAGATGTGTAAGTATCAACTACAAAGAGTACTTGTAAGGCTTAAAAGCTGAATATAAGTAAGTCTGGTATTTCTAATGGTATTCTGTTCTGTTTATTTCCACAGCTGCCATGGAAAGGGAGTGCAATGTTCACACTGATGCCACTAGATTGGTGAGAAAGATAGAGGCATGTGGTATGTATGCAGCAGGAGAGTAGTGTTACTGTAGCATTAAAAGTTAACGATAAGTCTTTTGGTATTTTATGCAGTTGTATCAAATTGAGCATGCATAGCTCAACTATAAAGGTAATTATGCATGCATTAGTCTGTCGCACAAACCAAGAGTGCAATATTAGAATTTAGTCAAAGGTGGTGGGTTCAAATACCACACTTACCAACTATACAATAATTGTTAAGTCTTCAATTATGTGTAACTTAAAGGTTTAAAGTAAAATCATTATGCCAGTGGCACACATGCCCTGCTGTAAACTGTAATCTGGATAACTGGAATATGCATATGTGCTATATTTGCACATGTAAAGGAGCACTTGCTGCAATCTGTAGTATAGAGTTCATCTGTTAGGAGATGCTAGTCTTAAAAGTAATAAGTTATCTATTAAGGGTGGTAATCTTAAGAGTAAAAGTTAAGATAATAGAGTCAAATAATTATATTAATGCATTTTATGTTACCTATAAAGGTTTGTTTGTGTCTTTCGGCTTTTCTCAGTTAGGGGTCATCACAGCGGAACTCCAGTCCATTAATGATTGGCAGTAGATTTTTAAGTACTGGCTTGCCGGGCCTAACACACAACCTTCAATGAAGGAACGCCCATTCACGCATGTCACTACACAGAAGACGCTCTAACTGAGAATCGAATGGGCAACTCTACCGCAGCACCACCACCACAGTATGTTACCTATAAAGGTACTAATTACTAATCTTATCTCTTTGTTTTCTCTCACCCCAACCCTTATTTCTTTTTTTGTTTCATTTTATTATGTATCATCAAAATGTGTTCATGTCATCCATATGTACCACATCACAGAATGCTCCACAGCACATCGGGGTAGGCCTGTCCCAGAGGATCCACCTGCCCCCACTCCACTGGCCCTGGCACTGTTGCCCCACATGTCTGGGAGCTAACCTGAAAGCATCACTTCTGCTGCCCCTGCACCACCTGCCCCCTCAGGTAGTTCTGCTTCAGAGGATAGGCCAGTGGTTTCCTCCGAGAGCAGTGGCAGGGGTGGTAAGTTTATCACCCTCGCTGAGCTGCCAGGGATGGTGCGTAGAGTAGTGCCCTGTACTGCTGGTGCACACCTATGTCAGATGGAGGGGCTACTCTCCCTCATTTCACATAGGATCAGTAGGAGAGGAAGGAGACTTCAAGCACTCCAGCCAGGGGTGGAGTCAGGTGACAGTGATGACAGTCCTGTAGGTGAGGACTCGATTCTCACTGTCAACCAGCTTGATGTCCATGGGTCCTAATTTTCCCCACCTACATTCCATCCATGGTGTCCACCGACATCTTGTGTCTATCACCATCCATGTGCCTTGTCAGACCCAGACATACCTATGTCCCTTCCCCAACATTCCTGTCTCTCTCCAAAAAAAAAAAAATGGGCATCATCCCATACATAGCTCTCTATTTCACACATGTGCCTTCTTGACAAACTTGATTCAGTCCAACTGGCTGTAGATTGTGTTGTGGTCACCCTTTTCTTTGGACGTGGCAGCCCAAATTTAGCTAATATTCTGCATATATTATTAGTTTTTACTGTTGAAGAAATGGATAGCTATGGTTCTTTCCTACCTCCCACCTGCATATTCCTGTTTACTTTCTATTTGTTCTTCCCCCTGCTTGCTCCACATTTTACCACTATCCTTATCTACCCCATTTCTTTTCTTTAATGCATTATTGTGCAGTGGTGTGCATCATGCTCCAACATGCACCAGCACTAAAGCAAAAGTAGTTAAAAGTATTAGATACAGCCGTATTCCAACCCAGTACCATCTGGCCCCAAAAAGGAACATATCACTGCATTACCATCGCTGCCACAGAGTCATTTAAGTAGCAGGTGTATTCCACATACTCAGTACTAACTGTCAGACTTTAGCAATGTGGCTCACATTTGTGCACTGCTTAGCAATGTGCAAGCAGGTGTATCTTGCATGTGTATACAATTTGTTTACAATTTGCTATTGAAGAAACCCGCTGCTCCTTGCACTATGGAAATGTATATATTATGCTACGTTTCTGCAGTTTAGTGTCCACTTCCTTTGTATGACATGAAAGTACATGCAGAAACATTACAAGTTGAGGTCCCTTTTCTAGATGTAGGTCATAGATTTAAAATAATTCCATGTGTTGGCCCTCCCACAAGCACTACAACCCTGGGGTCTCAGTACTTTTTCCACACATATATCGACCACACTACAAAATGTAATATCAAATGTTGTGTGCTATGTAATGCACATTAATCTGGTAACATGCAGAACTGCAAGTACTGACCCATATGCCTAAAAAGCCTTATCTGTACAGCAACTGCAGGAATCAGCATGGACCATGTCTACAGGGACAGAGGTAACCTTCAACACACTAGACCTTATCCATTTTGCATTTGGAAAGGGTAGATCTTGCTTATTGACCTTTGTGGACTTCTTGGATACTGACCCCAAAGACCTGGATGAGGAATAGCAGGTCATACTGCTTATGTTCAGTTCTCCAAGGCCTTTAACTCTATCCATCATTCATGTTTCATAGTAAAGATCTCCCATCTGGGAATTAGGCCATACAGTACTAAATAGAGAGTCAATTGGCATAACAACAGAATGCACAGTCTCAAAGTTGGGGACTGCACCTCCAACACTATCACACTCACCAGTGAAATATCACAAGGATCTGTGCAGGGCCCACAACTGTTTGGGAAATACTTAACTAAAGCATAGGCAACAGTAGATGACCTGTAGTTTATTAAGTTTACAGATGATTGTTAACTGGATGCACCCATATAGAGTCCCCCAATGATGGTAACATGTTACAGCGTTGGCTAACACAGACTGATAATTAGTGACAAACTCACAGATTGAACTTTAAGCATACAATGACTCTTTGTCACTTTTGTCAATGAAGTACCCCTGCTAATTATGATATACATAGCACCCACTAAGCTCAAACACAGTGTTGTGAGACTTGGGAACACATGTTGATAGCAATCTACACTTTCATCTCTATGTGCTCATAATGGTGACACACACAATCTGCATTGTGCACATCATACATATGGACATCACATCCAAGACCAGGGAAGTCTTACCTCTGCTGTACTCTACTCTTATCACACCAGTAATGGAGTACAATGCTCACATCACTCTGAACCTCACCAGACACCTGTAGCAATTGCAAAGAACACAGGGTTATACCCGGGAGACTCCCAGGCCTCCAAACATGACATATATGGAAAGGCTGATATAAATGTCACTGTACTCAATATCATGCAGGCTGCTGAGAGGTGACATATGGCTGCCCTGCAGAGCAGTCTCAGATCCTGCCCTTCTGTAAATGATGGATATTTGCCATTCACATTGGATAATTATAATTTGCCCCAAGGTTTTCAACCTAGCCTGTGACATAAAGAGAACATGCTGGAGAGACAGATATATCCCACAAGAATTCACACTCCTCTGTAATAGGCTCCCACTTCATGCCCTGTTCAAGCAGAACCTTGCCTACTGATTGAGTGATTATAAAGTCACCTGTGCGCTGGCACACTCTGCAAAAATGACCATCCAACTATGCTTAATATTACTTGTGTTTTTGCACATCTAGGCTTTTAATGACCCTAGTGTTATTAGCCTGCTAGCCTCATATGAACCTATGAAGCTATGTGCTTATGCATGCCTCACAACCTGTTGTCAACCACATGGCCTGCTGATGTCATCTACTATAAATTCACCTACAGTCTTGTATAAAACAGATTTGTGCCATGGTGCTTGCATAACATACTGAGTTCTGTAGTCTGTGTACTTAGGTAGGGATTTTGTTCTCACTGCAGTCAACTGTGTGTGTGTGTGTGTGTGTGTGTGTGTGTGTGTGTGTATGTGTGTGTGTGTGTGTGTGTGTGTGTGTGTGTGTGTGTGTGTGTGTGTGTGTGTGTGTGTGTGTGTGTGTATGTGTCCAGACAGCAAAGCAGATGTCTGTATCCTACATTTACTTCTCCCATTACATAGATTGCCAGTATTTTGATACTTGCTCAAGGCTACAAATCCATTTCATACAGGCCTCCCAACCTCTTGTCTCACACATGTCTTTTTGATGTCATCAACTGTAAGCTCATATGCACTCCTGCATAAGTCAGACTTGAGCTTTGGTGCTTGTGTTAAATACTTTGTCCTGTAGTCTGTGGTCTTCAATAGGTAGGGGTTCTGTTCTCACTGCAGTCAACAATGTGTGTGTGTCAACTGTTTCCTGACATTAAAGAGAGCATTGTACACCAGCATGAGAGACATTGTCATCTTCTCCTCAACAGACACTGCTGATGTAATCAGTTTTATCACATTTTTGGATATGCAGTACTCCTACCAGGGCAGGGTCAGAGACTGGCCTGAGGGCCAGGGAGAAGTCATCTCATCCTATACAATAATGTTTACAGTGGCATGGTGTTTAGGCCCTGTGCTATCTTGCTGAGAAAGCCCTGTGATCTCTCCAGCTGCTACATGTGTCTGGTGAGGTACATATGAAAAAGAGCATTGTACTCTATTAGTGCTGCAATGAGGTTTGACTGCAGTGCTGTCATGCAATCCTAAGATATCAATGTGATGGTGTGACTTAGGATGTGCACAGCATAAGCTTTCAATAACAGTGTAGTCAGTTGATGATCAAAGTTCACATTGCTATCTAAATGTGTTCCCAGTGCTTGGATCACACTGGGTTTCTGAATATCAGGACTGTTGTCAATGCTGTGATTAACATGGAACTCCACATTTCAGATGGACAACATTACAAACACACATTTCTGCATTTATTTGCAGATTATGTGCCTTTGTCACCATACAGTTTTGTGTGTGAGCTCTTCTTGTACTATGTTATCACCATTGATGAACACAATGATTGCACACAATATGCAAGAATCAGCATACTTGGTAAGGCAAAGCCCATATACCTTAGCCTGAACTGTCAAGAGATACAGTTGAAACAGTGAAGGGCCAAGCACAGATCTCTGGGGTTTGCCAGTGGTGACAGCTCTACTGGCATAGGTTGATTCACCAACTTTCACATGATGTGCTCTGTCAGAGAGACAATTGTTTACCCATCAACTGACATAAAGTTTAATCCACAGCTTGGGTTTTTTCTCAATGATACCTGCATGTGTGATTGTGTCAAAACCCCAGACCAGAACACAATAGGAAGTATGACTGTCTTACTTTCATGCAGGCCTATCACATGGAATCAATGTGCTGTAACAACATCACAGATCACCCATGACATGACCTAGCACATACACCTTCCTGATACAGATGAATACACAGTTTAACACACCCTCTGTATGGCCTATGTTCCCAAACAAGAGTGTACATCAACATGCATCCTCTTGAGCTGTGGGAACAGCACCTGATACATGCATGTACAGGGGTCCACTTTACACGACTGAAAATCAAAATACTGAATTTCATTTGACTGAGACCAAAATACTTAATTTTCAAATACTGAAAACTGATTTGAGTGAATCTCATAATACTGAAAGATTACAATCTTGAATTTCAAAATACTGAATTTTA
>NC_056743.1:1797340989-1797448489 GCF_019279795.1 Protopterus annectens
TCAACTATAAGGGCTGTGTTGTCAATATGATAGTTACCAGGGGTTGATGATTTCCTGATGGATACTATTACGCATTTCTTGTCATTTAATTTTAGTTCATGGCTCTGACATCAGTTGTTTGTCTGTGTCAACCCCTCCTGCAGAACATTTCTGTCAGTGTGGGATTGAATGACAGCTCCTAATTTGGAATAATCTGCAAATGTAGTCAGCCAGAGACCATTGACATTGGCCTTAACTTCAGAGAAGTGTCCACAAGGAGTGTTCCAAGAACAGATCCCTGAAGGATAAATAAAAACAAATGCAAGTCATTCACTGCAGCAATCAAAAGAAAATTTTAATGGTGAGTGCTTTCACTGGGTTACCCCTTCATCAGAGCAAATAACACATGAAGCACGCAGTCAATTTAAATAAGCATGCAACAGCCAATAACAATGCAGCATTAAAAGTAAACCAATAAAATCAAATAGAAATAAATAAATAACTAATCAATTAAAAAACTGTCACCTCACATTCAAAACAGGTTTGAGGGGTAGACTATGATTAAGACCAGACATCCTATGTGCTTGGAGAGCTATGATCCATTTACGTTCAACCCTCTCAATATAGTTGTTGAAATCACTACCTCTTACGTTCAGTGAAACCAGCTGCAGGACTCTGAAACAGAATCTGTAAGCATGACAAGCTAATGCATTAGTCATTACATGGTTATGAATGTTGCTGATACACTCCAAAATACTTTCCCTAAGCTGATGTGTGGTCTTACCCACATAAAAACAAGAACAACTGCAACAAGTAGCAAAAAATATTAAATTAGTGCTCCTACAAGTAGCAAAAACACTAGGGGAAAAAAAATCGTCCAGTAACAGGATGGCAAAATTCTATGTCAGAAGAAATATAGTTTCAAGTTCTATGGCTGTGGCAAGGATAAGTACACTCCCTACCAAATCATCCCATTAGATGATGACCCATAAGAGGGGCTATAACATAGCATCCTTTTTAAGGAGAGGTTATTCTTGAAAATAAAAGAAGGTTCATTCCCAAACACTCTTCTAATCTTGTCATCCGCTAACAAGATAGGCCAGTTCCTTCTTACAACATAGCAAACTTGCTGGACATTACTGGAATAATTAAAAAGTCATCTTAGGATGTCCCTTTGTATACATATGTGTAACAGATGGAGCTCTCCTAATACGATAAGAACAGTAAGGAGCCCCCCCTACCATTCCTGTGATCACAAACGTCTTTATGAGATGCAGTTGCCTAGTCATATGAATAATCTCTGTCCATAAAATCATTGCATAGAGAATTCATAGCTTCACCAAAGGTGTGATCATCTGTTGATAATCTAGAAACCCTTAGGGATTTCTCTTTAGCTGTGTTGGAGAAAATATGAAGGGGATGCATGCTGGTGTGATAGAACAATCCATTCTTCCAACAGGGTTTCTTAAACATCCTGGTATCCAGACCTTTGCTATCATTCTTAAAAACAGCTATGTCTAGAAAATCAGTGGATGCCATAGAATAATTAACTGTGAACCTTAAAAAATATGTAGCAGACTCTAAATAGTCTGTAAATTGTGAAATACTCCGGATGTCCCCCTCCCATAGAAGAAAGATGGCATCCACAAGCCTTGTATAATGCTTGATATGAAGAGAAAATGTTTGTCTTTTCAGCTTTTCTGGGTTAGGGGTCGCCACAGCGGAACACCGGTTCGCTAATGATTGGCAGTAGATTTTTTATGGTGCCAAGTTGCCAGCCCGACACCCAACCTTCAGCGAAGGCACGCCCATTCACGCATGTCTTTCGGAGGCCACTTGACCGCAGAAGGACATGCGGATATGATGAGAAAATAAATTGTTGTAAATAACATCTTCCTCTGACTGCACCATCACACGATTAGCATAACTGCTGGAGCATGGGTTCCCCATGGCAACACCAAGTTTTGCAAAAAATGGTACCCTTCAAACAAAAAAAAACATTGTTATTCAAAATAATGTCCAATCGCATACAAACGACTGTAACCATATTATTTGTATAATTACTATAATGAGACAAAAATAGTCTAACAAAGTCCACTCCTTCAGTACTCAGTGTTTCTGTGAACAAAGTCTTAACATCAAGCATCACTAAAAGGCAGCCAGAAACATCTAAGTCATCGACTGACCAAAAAAGAGAAGAAACAAAATGCAAGGTGTCTTTCAGGACAGCTGGTGCTTCAGATAATAGTGGTCTAAGCTTATCCTCTACATATAGAGACAATAGCTCATTAAGCCAGCCATGTCCGGAAACTCTCAGATGCATAGGTGTTCCAACCAGGCTCTTGTTAATTTTAGGTAGCCCATTGTCAATATGATAGTTACAAGGGGTAGATGACTTCCTGATGGATACTATTATGCATTTCTTGTCATTTAATTTTAGTCCATGACTCTGACACCAGTTGTTTGTCTGTGTCAGCCCTTCCTGGAGAACATTTGTGTCAGTGTGGGATTCAGTGACAGCTTCTAATCTGTAATCATCTTTAAATGTAGTCAGCCAGAGACCATTGACATTGGCCTTGATTTCAGAGAAGTAAGTGTCAAAAAAGAATGGTCCAAGAACAGATTCCTGAGGGACTCCACTTGTGACTGACCTCTTTGTAGAGGTGGAGTCCCCAAGTCTAACTTCATGGGTCCTGTCTGTGAGACAGTTGGCTATCCACTGGATGATATACGGGTTTTGTACCTAACCTCTTGAGTTTGTCAATGATTCCTGAATGAGGTATTGTGTCAAATGCCTTGGCCAGGTGAAGGTAGGCAGTGTGAACCATTTTTCCCTCATCCATCACTTTGGTGACCTTCTCAAAGAAGTCCACCAGGTTGAGTGGGCATGCCCTGCCCTTGATGAAACCAAACTGTTGGGTCCAGTGTCTGGAAGTTTACTATATCACTATTGATCATTTCCACAATAATTCTTTCCATGGCTTTGCATATAAGACTAGTGAGACTTAAGGGTCTGTAGTTTCCAGGGTCTGTAGATGGGCGACCTTTGTGCAGAGTGATGAGTGTTGCTGTTCTCCATTCATGAGACACGAAGCTCGTTTGGAGGCTACAGTTAAATAACAATTCTAGAGGTCCTGACAGTTAAAGTTTCATGCTATTTAGACAGCATCCTGGGATATTGTCTGGGCCCATGAATGCAGTGTTCTTGGCTTAGAGAGTTGTTACACCAGGTGCATGCTTGTGACCTATTCAGCTTATGTACATACTGCATACATAAGTTTTTGTCCACATTAATGGCATGATATTTAATGGCATGTATATCATTTGTGACAGTGTGGATTGTGCTATAGATATATGCCATGCACACAAGGCAAGTAGCCTGTATTGAAAATGCTGTCATGTACAGGAATAGCAGTGTCCCTCCTAACACATCCTGCAGACATTACAGTACCAGGACAGTCTGCGTGGTTACCCTCATAGAATGTGGATGTATTATAATAGTTGTCAAGTCTCTGTGTGCAGGCTAATCTGTTATCACTCCACATCACATATGTTACATCAGAGGAATGGGATCAGTGGTGGTATTATTCTAATATTGTCCTTGATTGTGGTTGGTTCATGCAATGTTTGCCATGATCCTTTACCCGAGGCCACCTTGTGGAGACCTCTGTTGAGAGCACATTTATATTCAGGTATATCATTTTTCACAGCTTCCCAATATGCACCCTACCTCAATTGTATGTCAGATCCCTGATAGATGTCCTCTGCATTATTCATGTAAGAATGCTTATCTCACACAGACATCCTACCATTGTTATGTTACCTTGTGTGACAGTCACAGACAACATATTTTCATTGTACAGTCTGTACTGTACCATATAGACAAGAGCTTGGTGTTGCTGCTACAACCATCTTCCATTATCTTGCCCTCCTCTGCTGTACACGCGGGAGTGTCACCTGTACTCTTTCCCTGTGTTTATTCCTGCAATTCATCTACGTGTCCCTATTCAGTACACACACTTCCCCTGGTTGATCATTTTACATGGTAGTCCTGTGACCTGTTATAGATCATTAACACAGCTTCAGTACAGAATGCCAGGAATGGGATATCACAATACCCTGCATTGTAGGTACACTGTCCTGTACTGTGTTTGGACCATATACTTCACATTCATACCCTCAAATGTCCAGATATTCCCAGGATGTCCAGATGTTTTTCTTAACAAATATGTGGCTTCCTGCCATATTACTGTGATGATCTCTGGACTAATATGACTCAATATTACATACAATTGAGTGCATACCTTTTGACTGTCCTGATTTGTGCAGAAGGTCCAGTTTTTGTCTCATGTTTGTGATCTTTTCCTCATAATGTTTTTTTTTTTCTGGCAAATCATTGGCATGTCATTGCAGAGTGCAGTCAGAAACTGATGACTGCCACTTCAGTTTCAAGCTTCATGCTCTTCAGAAAGTTCATGCTAATATATATTCTATCAACTTTCTAATTTTGTCAGTGCAATATTATAGGACTTGCTGGAGGGATAGATTCCTGTCCTAGAGACTCCCCATGCTTTGGAACAGGATTCCAATCTACATTAGGCAGTGCCCCTCACTAACACTCTTCAAGACAAATCTTGACGAGTGGATGGGAAACAGAAAATATACCCCGGGAATCACTGCAGTGGCTCTGCTGGACAGAGGAACAGGGAACTAATGGCTCTGCTGGACAGAGGCACAGAGAACTAATCTAAGGGGGCGATGAAAGCCAACACATTCTGGCTAGGCTTACAGCCTAGTACTTACTTATGAACCTATGAACTTATGCAGATGTATTGCACTAACAGAATGACAGCTATTTGTAAAACCCCTGCTAATCATTGTGGCATTATGCACAAATCCACTTACAGTAGATGCTCTTCTTTACATGGAATTGCTATTTGTGTTCGTTTATGAGGTTTTGTAGCCAGCAACACTGTTGCAAGCCTTAGATATAGCTTAGGCATGCTGCACCTTATTTATATGCATTGTGCACTACAGCATGCAGCACACCATCCTGCAAATACATAAACTCCATGTAGGCTGTGCATGAAGCCTATACAGAATTTATTGAATCCCGGTGAGAGTTTTTATAACAATACCAGAGTTTATGTTCATATCGGTACACTAAGTCCATACTGCTTTCAAAGCTCCAGATTTCCACATTATGAAAATAATGGCAATGAAGACAAAAATTACTAGTCAAAGTCACATCAAATAAGTCTTGGCTAGCAAGTTCTGCTGGTCCTTTATATCCAGGATCTAAAATTCAGGTTGATCATGGTGGGGGCTTTTAGACAGAGACCATATAGATTCTTTATTAAGGGTGTGAGGATATTAAATATTGTTATCTGTGCTAGCATGACTGGCTGACGTTTTGTAAATACTTGTAAATAATTATAAATTATGTTTAAATGTGTTCTTCTTGATGACCAAATGTACATGACTTTTAGAAAAGAATTCTGAATGTATGTTATGCCAGTCAGTTGACCTAGATGTGATGTCATCATGTGCTAGAGCTGAAAGGAATAAAATCTCCACAGCAGCTGCTTTGTTTACTTTTTAAAGTCTGATATAAGAGAGTAGAATTCTCAGAACAGGTTTCTGTGACTTTTAAAAAGATTCTGCTACAAAAGCAGGTTCTGAGTCAAAGTTCAGTAAGTTCATAGGTAGGTTCATAGGTAGGTACTAGGCTATCGGTTCTGGGGCCTATACAAGCCCAACCAAAAAGGTACCCTGACTTTTGCCACCCAAGTAAATTATTTTCCTGTGCCACTGTTGAGCAGAGCCACAGAGGTGATCCCTGGGGTGAATTTCCTATTTCCCATCCAGTCATCAAGATTTTTCTTGAAGAGTGCTAATGAGGAGCTTTGTTTGATATAGATAGGTAGCTTATTCCAGAGTATGGGAAGTCTCTGGGACAGGAATCTATCCCTCCGGCATGTTCTGTTTATTGTGGTGACAACATTTAGGTCCCTAGAGCGTGTAGCTCGGAGGGATTGGGGTTTCTTTAAGTGGAGCATGTCCAACAGCTCTGGGTTTGACATAGCTTTTTGTTATAGTTGCTCAGTTGTTATTCAGTAGTCAGTTGTTGTTTCCCAGATTAGTAATCACTCAGTTTGTTTTTCCGGCACTGTTCACCAACAATAGGAGGAGTTGTTATTCTAGTCTCTGAGGACCAAACAGCAGCCTGAAGAGTGGGCATAAATTCTTATCTTGCCTGGCAGAAGTAAGAGTATCATCTTGCCTTGTTGAGTTAATTAGATTAGACAGGGACAATGGCAGCCATTACCTTCTAATTTGTGAAAGAGGACACAGCAGGTAAATTTGTGCCAGTCTTTTGTAAGAGTGTTTGTATGTTTGAATATCAAATATTTAAGAGTGAGTGTGTCAAATACCTAGAATTGTGACACAGTGCTCTGCAGTGATTAGTGTGAAGATGTATTTGGGAACCTGGAGTGAAACATGTAGTCCAGTCCCAGTTTTGGAGCTTGTAACCAGTGTACTCTTAGGGGAAATTATGTATTTCTATCTGTGCTTTCAGTGATGCTCCCTTACCAGAGACAGTGATGAGGACTGAGGCTCCTTAGTTACTGCCCCGAGTTTAAGTGGGGTTGTCACATTATTTGGTGCCAGTAGTGTGGGATTTTAATTGAGCTTTTGTAGCCTGTGGGTAGTTGTCATTAATGTATGTACTCTTGACAACCACAACATAAATATACAAAGTTTCACTTCACAACAGTTCTAATTATTTTTTAGTCAGTTTAGTCAGGGACAGCAGGCAAAGATGTCAACAGAGGTATACCTCTCAAACTGGAACCATCAAAAATCTGGACAAGGCCCATAAAAAATAGGTACAAATCTGCATGCTGATTAATATAAAAGTTGCATACATAATTACATAACCCCACCCAGTCCAATGGAATTGTGGGATAACAACTTTCAAATGCAAACTGAAGAACAAACAACCAAAATATGGCACCAGAGTCCCCCTGCAGCCATTCCAATGTCCCATTACCTGGCTATTTTGCCCTATTTACCATAAACACCAATGTGTGCATACTGCTTTACTTCTACAATGATTATTTGGATTTTATTTTTACATTTTATAGCAAAATACATAAACACGAATAGGTATCTTCTAAACAAAGCAATACTGTCTCACAATGAAAATAAACTTGGCATTAAAATTTCTCTGCCCTTGAAACTCATGTTCATTGAAACAGCACTGAAACCCACACCACAGTCTCTTTACACACACACACACACACACACACACACACACACACACACACACACACACACACACACACACACACACAAACAAAATTGCATTTTAAATGTATTGCTTGAACATTTTTCTAGTAGGCAATGAAACAAAATGCATAAACCAGTAATGACAAAAACTGCTCAGTTAGGAACATTTGCATCATAAAAGTGTAAATATATAAATAGAATGACAGTAGTGTAATCCATAGGCATCTTGCACAGCTTCTTGCACTTATTTTTAATTTCATTTTTTTTTGGGGGGGGACAAAAGGGAAAAAAACAGAGACACATTTTAATCATTGCTTGTATAATTTTGGAAAGTCGCTAGAATAAAACACGTTACCACCATGCATTTCACTGCCAAGTCTTGAACCCAGGACCCTGTGCACTACAGTTAGAACAGCGTACCCTTATGCCAAATCATCAGCTTCTTGAAAGACAGTTAGACAGAAAATAAAATGCCAATCATTTAGTGAATTCAGCTCACACTTCTCACCATAGCTCTCAAACTCTTAGCACAACAAACCCAGACAAAGCCAATAATGGGAGGATACAGAGTTCAATTCTCATTTCTCACCATAGCTCTCAACGTCTTAGCACAAAAAACCCAGATAAAGCCAATAATAGGGGAATACAGCCCCAAAACAGGGACACATTTCAAATACTTAACTGATCTTATAAAGTTAGAAAATTGCTAGAATAAAAGGTTTTGTGTACAATTTATTTTCTGAAGAATATGAAGTCTGAAATTCAAATGCCTATCATTATTTAGTAAATGCAATCAATCATTCAGTGTTTGCAACAAAAATCCTTAAAAACACATTTAATGAGGAGCAGAACAAAAATAGGAGGAATGAGTTTACAAGTGGTGGTGGCTAGGGGCTTTCAGCTCTTTTTATCTTGTACCCAAGGTACAGGGTTTGAGCCTTTCTAGTCACCATCTCCATTCAATGGGGGCATTTACAGACACACACACACACACACACACACACACACACACACACACCTAGGCACTTTTATGTTTTAGTTTATTTCTGAATAAGAACCACAGGTTATCATTTCTATTAAATTGTTTCCCTTAAAGGAATATGAGACAGTGGTTGCAGGAATCGTGGCACCCCTTTATTGGGACCCCAAAACTCGGTAAAAAAAAAGTAATTTGGGACGGTTGCGAGGTATGAAGAGAGGATTATAGCAAGCTGACCAGGAACCAGATGGCTAAGGTGTGCAAAGCCAAAGGACTGGTGCATGCCAACTTGACTAAGAAAGCTATGATCTCAGCCTTAGTCACAGCCACAGAGCAGACCAACAGCTTGGAGGATATCCAGTTTTGTATTGGGGATAAGGAACCTTCTGAGACAAGACAGTGTACCTTTTCTTCAGAGGACTTAAAAATTTATTTGGGGTTAAGGAGACTCAAACTGAAGGCTAAGGAGGGAGAGACGCAGTGTCAGCTTGAACTGGAAGCCAAACATTTGGAAACTGAGGTGAGACTGTAAATGGAAACCAAACATTTGGAAACCAAATCAGCGGAAAGACTACAGAGTTTGGAGATGGAAGAAAATGAAAAGCAGAGACAGCATGAAAAGGAGCTTCTAACCCTTTGACAGGGTCATGGAGGTAATGGGGAAGGGAATGACTGAACCCCAGAAGCCATAAAGGTCAGTAAACTTTTTTCCTCATACAGGGAGGGAGATGACTTTATTTGAGAGGATATGTAAAAAGTATAATGTTAAACAAGGGCTCTGGATATGGTTACTGGCCCCCTTACTCCATGGTAGAGCTGTTAATGTAACTGCTAAACTGTCTCCTATTGATTGTTTGAATTATGATCATGTAAAACAATCTTTACTAGATTGTTTCAAATTATCTGCTGAAATGATAGAAAAAAATTGTGAACATAGATGCAAGGCAGGTGAAAGTGAATGCGGTTACATTGTTGATTTAAGTACTTGCTTTCACAGGTGGGTGAGTGGGAGTCAAATCACCACTTTTGAAGGACTGGCAGACCTTTTGGTGAGGGAGCAAGCTTTCAGCTCTTTGCCTGTGGACATGGGGATCTGGTTGGTAGACCATGAGTGTAACTCTGCAAATGAGTTGGGGAGAAAAGGGATCTCTCTACTTGGCAAGTAGGACACCCTCTGCATAAGAAAGGGATACCTAGTTCTGCACATAGGCATAAGGGAACCCATGGGGGCAGCCTAAACCTCTCCAACAGAGTTAACCAGTAAAAGAGGAAGCCATGGGTTCAAGCACATGGTCACGATCAGGGACTGGATGTTTCAAATGTAACCAGAGGAGCCATGTAGCATACAAATGTCCATTGAAGCAAGGTGAGAAACAAATGGTGAGGGAGCCAGCAAGTGGGAATGACAGAATGCCAGTGATAAGTTGTCTGGAAATAACAGAGGTGCCAAATTATCAAAAAATTTGTATCCTATCTTAGTGGATGGAAGACCGACCACTGATAAAAGAGACTTTTGATATAACCATTGTGAGGCCTGCAGTAATTAAGGAGGAGCAGTACATGCTTGGGCAGTCCACACCAGTCAGAGCTTTTGGTAGGACCCCATTCCAAATACCTTTGGCCAGAGTTCATCTTAATTGGTAGGATGGAAATGGGAACAAGGAGATAGGTGTGTTTGAGGGTACCCTGCAAATGTCTTAATAAGGAATTATTTTGATAGTGTAATACCTTGTGTGCATGCAGTGACAGTCAAGCTTGGAGACAGGCATGTAGGTCGGGTAGCCTGAAGGGATACCCAGACAGATCCTTTGTCTGAAGCTGGGGGCTGGTGATGTGGTAACTTCAGGGAGGGCGCTACCTTGTAGTAGTGAGCTTGAAGGTGAACCACAGCTGCTGGTTGGTACTGATGTTCCTGTGGGCATGGTGACTGCAAGGACAGAAGTGAGTGGTGGTATCCAGGCTGACAGTGAGGCACTGCTGACAGAGGATAGTGGGCTTTCTGTGGAAGGGGAGCTGGGAAGGGTCACAAAACTAGAGTTGAGACAGGCTCAACTTATGGACTCTACATTATGAGGCTTGAGGGAGTTAGCTACGGAGGCACCTGATGCTCAAGACAAAGAGGAGTCTGCATGCTGGAACAGAGAGTGGACCCCTGAGGGAGGGATACAGGGTGAGGTAATACAGCAGTTGGTAGAGCCCAAAGCCTACTGTCTGCCATCTCTAGCCATAGCCCATGATATTTCTTTTGCAAATAAAGGGTTACTGTATAGAGAATGGACCCCTGAAGGAGGGCTAGAGAGTGAGGTAATAAGGCAGTCGGTAGTCCCTAGAGCCTACCATCTGTCACCTGTAGCCATAGCCCATCACATTGCTTTTGCAGATCATATGGGCATAAAGTATACCAGGAGATGCATTATGCAGAATTTTTATTGATCTAGGATTGCAAAATATGTAACAGGTACTACAGGAACTGCGAGCAATACCAAAAGATCGGCAGGAGGCAGGGACATAAGTTATACCATATTAACATAATGAAGACTTATCAAGATAGGGACGCTGTGGTGCCCAGTATTCACAGTGGATGGCAGGAGGAGTCTGAGGGGAATCTGGTCACTGATCTTTTCAGTGAGGCTTTGACTGTCACTTCTGTAGGAGAGGTAGTGATATCTCAGCAGCTACCCGCAATTCAGGTTAAAGAAATATGAGCAGTATTACAGGAATTTGGGGGCATGTTCACCAGCAAACTTGTGTGTACTCACCTAGTGCAGCACCGTGTGGATCTGGGGCCCCAATGGCCTATTAAGCAAGCTCCGTATAGAGTCCTGAGCAATTCAAACAGATTTTGAAGAAGAAGATAAGGAGATAAAGGAGATGTTGGAGCTTGGTGTAATCCAGGAGTCTAGTAGTTCTTGGGCTTTCCCAGTAGTATTGGTACTGAAGAAAGATGGTAGTGTAAGATTCTGTGTAGACTACAGAAAGTTAAACAGTTATATAGAGTCAAATGTTTACCCGATGCCTAGAACAGATGATTTAGGGCAGCTAGGTGGGGCTAAGTATCTGACCCCTATTGATCTGAACAAGGGATGAACAAAGCATGCGCCTTTGACTCCCATTGCTAGAGAGAGGTTAGCTTTTGTAACACCTTTTGGATTATATGAGTTTACAAGGATGCCCTTTGGGATGAAGAATACTCCAGCAAACCTCCAGAGGTTAATAGATCAGATCTTAGTAGGAGCAGGAGATTATGCTCTCACTTATTTGGACAATATTGCCATTTACAGTCATAGGTTCAGAGGCTCATACGTGTGTACTAGGCTAATAGCCCTGGAGCCTTTACAAGCCTAACCCATAGGATTACCCTGGGATCGTGCCACCCAATCTTAGTTCCTAGTGTCTCTGTCGAGTAGAGCCACTGGAGTGATCCCTGGGTTGAATTTTCTATTTCCCATACACTCATCAAGATTTCTCTTGAAGACGGTCAGTAAGGTGCTCTGCTTGACATGTATGGGAAGTCTATTCCATAGCATGGGCAGTCTCTGGATTATGAACCTGTCCCTCTAGCATGTTCTGTTGATTGTGGTAATGAGGTTGAGGTCTCTGGAGTGTGTGGTATGGAGGGATTGGAATTTATTTAAATGTAGCATTTCTAACAGAGCTGGGTCAGACATGGCTTTGTAAGTCAAGCAGAGATTGTCTCTATGTAGGCGATATGAGACAGAGAATAGTTGGAGTTGTTTTAGTCTGTCCATATAGAACAAGTGTTTAAGGCCTAGGATCATCTTTGTGAGGTACTTTTGTGGCCTCTCAAATTGTTGCAGGTGTCTAGTGAGGCACATGCCAAATGGGGCACTGTACTCAATGATTGGCCTAATGATGGAAGAGTAGAGGGAGACAATGACCTCTTTCTTCCTGAATGCAAAACCCGTAGTAATGAGATGTGCCACATAGAAGGACTTTCTGACCACAGTGGCAATGTGGTGGTCAAAAGAGAGGTTGCTGTCAACCTGTGTTCCCAGATCTCTTATAACGCCTTCTGTGTTCAGTGGACTACCATCAATGTGGTAATTCAAGGGAACCGGGTTTTTCCCAAAGAGGATGAAGACACATTTTTTGGCATTGAGCTTAATGCCATGGTTCTGACACCAGTCATTGGTCTTATTGAGGCCTTTCTGTAGGATTGTCAAAAACAGCAAACCAATGCAGCAAAAATTCCAGGAAACTGGATCCAAGCACAATTCAAAGCATTTATTAGACAATATAAAACGGAGAAAATTTGAGGTTAAGTGCTTTCATCCATGTATACAGACTTCTTCAGAACGTATTAGCAACAATCTCTCACCCTTAAATACATAAAAAAGCCTGCCTTTAACCACAATCATTCAATTAACCACATTAATTACCTTAAATTAGACTGTTATAACATTTCACATTCACATGTCCTACGTGTGTATATATTGCTGTAGCAAGGACTGTATAAAATGCAATACCATGTACAAAAATGTTTTTCAACAGTCCTGTTTTACTCTGCATATCTAAATGTCTGACAGTTATTAAACAATTATATCTGATGTGTTAACCTTATATAGCAAAGTTTATATATTGTACTGCAATATAACCTCTTGCTTAAAAAGCTAACAAATTGATTACTAAATTAACTACATTCAATAAAACAATAAATATGTTATTAATGATATAAAACTCTATAAAATAGTATAACCTGTTGTATTATAATGTTTAAAATTCTATATGCATTTAAACAATGCTATGGAATATCAATAAAAAATACAAATACAAAAGTGTATCAGATGTAGATATCAACATAGCCGTATTAAATACAACTCAGTTTGCCAAGGAACTAGCCGTTGTAATGGGCTATACCCTAACTAAGGGTTTAGTGGGGATCATTTCATTAAGTCCAGGTGGTACAGCTGCATTTAATCGTATCTGTCATTTCACTTCCTTTTCACCCACTGTTGCCTTAATGTTTCCTCCTCTAGGATTGGGTCACACCACTTCTAGAATGGCAAATTTAAAACCTGTACAACCTCGATTGTTTATCAAATGTCTAGATAACGCATTGTTGGCATCATGTTTTCTAATACAATACAAGTGATCATAGATTCTATTTTTCAAGTGTCGATCTGTTTTTCCTACATAGTAATTCAAACAGGTGTTGCATAAAGCTAAATAAATCAGATGTTGAGTCCTGCAATTACCGTGGCAAAACTTCACCTTACTTTTAATATTATTATTCAAGGTGATAGATGTCTTTTCAAATATATAGCTGCAATAATTGCAGTTTCCACATTTCTTAGTGCCTACTTTATAGCCATTTCTATTCTTTTGAGAATTATATTTTAGCTCTATGATTCTTTTTAAGTTGTTGCCTGTTTTGTACAAAAATTGAGGTCTAGAGGGTACCTTGTCTTTTATTGTACCATCACTTGTTAATATATTCCAGTTGATGTTAATAATCTCCTTTACCTCATTACTGTGTTTACCATATTTTAATATACAGGATTTGGTGTATTTATCATCCATTACACCTTTATTTGTGTTGTTATTATTACTTGTCTCATGGGTGTTTTTAAAACCTATACCCAGTAAAGGTGGGTATTTCTGACCCCATTCATTTGATACATATGTAATTATATCATTAATCATGTCTATAGGGTATCCTTTTTCCTTAAATAACCCACCAATGAAGGTTAGTTCACTTAACATTACATCCCTTGTAGATGTCATCCTAGCAGCTCTTATGCATTGTCCTTTTACTATGCCACGTTTAGTATGGTAAGAATGAGCACTATCAAAATGTAGGAATCCATTGCTATAAGTATCCTTTCTATATATTCTAGACTGGAAGGATTTCCCATCATTATATATATAGACATCTAGGTAATTGATCCCCTTTGTGTCCAGCTGATGGGTGAACCTAAGATAGTTGGTTGTATGGTTGATATAATACATGAAATTGGTCAACTCTTCCACTTCTCCGTCCCAAAGGATGAAATCATCCAGGTAACGGACATATGTTTTGATGTACTGCATCCAATTGGAATTGAGGACGAATTCCTCCTCCCAGTCTAGTAGTACTAAATTGGCATACATGGGGGCACAAGCTGCCCCCATGGCCACACCTGTTTTTTGTCTATAGTACTCACCTTCATAGTAGATGTAATTATAGTCAAGTACTATATCCATAAATGCTGTGAGCAAGGAGATGTCATCCTTGTGTAATCCACTGTATTTGTGTATACTATTAATAAAATTGTTAAGGCCATCATTCTTGGGAATACAGGAAAAAAGATCCTGAATGTCAACAGTGACAAATATCAAATTAGGACTCCACAGTTCTTGTTTAAATATTCCCAAAAATTCCCAAGAATCCTTAATGATATGTGTAATAGTATTATACATGTGTTTAAGCTTGTAATCAATAACTTTACCAAAAGGAAAGACTTTACTGTCACTCCCAGATATTATGGGTCTAAACGGGGGATCCACAAGATTTTTGTGAACCTTGGGGATTCCTTTAATTGTTGCCAGTATAGGGAAGTCTACCTTCAGAAACTTATACAGGTCCTCATCAATTCTATTGTCCAACAGATATTCTTCTAGATAAGAGTCTATTCTACTATATGCTATGTTCACTTGATTAAGTGAAGATACCTCATACTGTAATGGATTATTAAGCAGTTAAAATATTTTACTATTGTATTTGTCTTGATCATATAATACAATTCCACCCCCTTTATCCGCTGACATAATCCTTATGTTGTTTTCGCTCAATGAGTCTATAACTGAAGTAACTTGTTTATTTAATGCAAAGTCCTTCTTGTTGTACTTATATTTATTATATAGACCATATAATTCAGTATTGATTACATTTTCAAAAGAGACCAAGGTTTTAAACATGGGGGGCGTGAATGCACTCTTCTTTTTTAATTCACCTATAAATTTGTATTGGGTGGAATTATGATGAAAAAATATCCCGAGATATCTACTTCTCTAAAGTCCAGTGATGTTGACATCTGTAGGATGTCAACATCACTGGACTTCAGAGAAGTAGATACCAAACAGGAGATGACCCAGGACCGAACCCAGTGGGACTCCACTCGTGACTTATTGGCAGTCTGACTTGGAGTCAGCTACCTTCACACTGTGGGTTCTATCTGTGAGCCAGTTTGCAACTCACCTAGTGATATAGGGGTTGATGCCTAGCTTAGTAAGTTTTTCTATGATTCCTGAGTGGGGAATGGTATCAAAGGCCTTTGCCAGATCAAGGTAGGCTGTATGAACCACCTTAGCTTCATCCACAGCTCTGGTGACTGACTCAAAGAAGTCGACCAAGTTGAGCAGGCATGATCTACCCTTCACAAAACCAAACTGTGTAGGATCCAGAGTTTGGAGATTCCCTATATCCTTGTTTATTAGGTTCATGATGATGCGTTCCATAGCTTTGCATATCAGACTCATCACGCTAATGGGGCAATAGTTCCCGAGGTCTGTAGTCACTCCTCCTTTGTGGAGAGGGATAACTGTAGCAGTGCGCCATTCAGTAGGGACAAAACCTGAGGTGAGGCTGTGATTGAACAGGGCATACAGGTGAGGTACCAGTTCACTCTGTAGTTCATGTAGAACACAGCCAGGGATACTGTCAGGTCCCATAGAAGCTGTATTCTTGGCCTTGGACAGTGCTGTTTTAAACTGTGCAGCAGTAATACTGGGTGCCTGGCAATCTACTGGTATTGTGATTGGTCCTTTGGGGGGGTAAAGTTAGCACTGAATCTGTCCGCCAGTATATTTGCAATATCTGTTGGCTCAGAATAGGAGGTACCATTGTGCAGTAGCTCAGAGCAAATATGGGCATTGCCATGGAGATTCTTTACATAACTATAGAAGGCCTTGTGTTTGTCTTTGCAATCTGCTGCAATTCTGTTTTCATAGCTAGCTTTAGAGGATTTGATGAGGGATCACAACATTTTGTTGAGGCTGGTAAGGGAGTTTTTCCAGCCTTGGGACTTCACCTTATTCCACATCAGTTTCCTCCTTCTGTTGTAGAGTTTGTTTATGGCAGGGGACCACCAGATTGGCTTCCTTTTTTTTGAGGAGAGTGTCTTAATTCTATTGGGTATGGCAAGATCCATACATCTGTGTAAATGTTCGTACAGTGCATTGGTGTATGATTTGGCGGTCATGTAACTATTCTCCATTTGCATGGGTGCTGTGAAGTTAGCCATCTCTGTTTTAGGAGTCAAAAGTTAGCTTTGAAGAAGTTTTTTATGGTGGTTACCTTTGTTGGGGGGGGGGGGTGGGAGGGTTTTGGATTTCCAAGGTGATAAGCTTGTGATCAGATCTAAGCAGGGAGGAGTTGACTATTGGTGTAGAGCAACAGTCGCCCATGTTAGTAATGTCCAGGTCAAAGATGTTGCTACCTCTAGTGGGGGTAAGAACAAGCTGATCCAGAGCATTGGAATTAATGAATTCCAGAAAGTGTTGAGCAAGTGTATTGGTACATGAGTAGTTTTCCCAGTTAATGGAGGGGTAGTTGAAGTTGCCCAGCATGAGAGTGTTAGGTTAGACCCTAATATTCTCAGGGGTGTTTAGGAATGTGGAGTGTGAATCCTGGGACATGGTTGGGGACCTATAGCAGGCTATGACCTGAATCACTGTATTACCCTATGTTAGCTGCACCTGAAGTATCTCAGATGTGTTATGTTGGGCTACCAGTCTGAAAGGGTGCACATCCTTTATGAATATGGAAACAGCACCGCCTTTGGAGCTTTGGTCCACATTTTGGGGCCGAAAGGTGTGGAATGTGTTGTAGCCTGATAGTACAGGGGTGCTTTCTGCTGTCTTGAACCAGGTCTCTGTTACAGCACAAATGTTGATATTCTCCATTTCAAGGAGTACTTCAAGCAAGTGCATTTTGAGATTTAGACTTCTAGCGTTGAGTAGCATGACCTTCAAATTGCATTTGTTTGTAGATGTTATGGTGGTAATTTGGTCTTTGAAACACTGTCTAAAAAAGGCACTATAGGGGTGGCAAGAGCCTTGGCCAGTATCCGAAATCCCAGGGGTGACAGATGCTGGCCATTTCTGGCAAAGCATCGAGGTCTGTCAATCATGTCATCCCAGGCAGACAGATGCTGGATCCCATTAGAATGACACCAGAAACTTAGCCAATTGTTGAAATCAATCATTTTCTGCTTGTAACTGTGGTATCATTCTGGGTGATGGTAGGATGCTGCTCAGGGCTAGGGTCATACCCGCCTGGGCTACATAATCCGAGAGCTCCACCATGTTTCTTTTCATGTAGTCCAGGGAGGTATGACTCTGGTCATTCACACCCACATGTACAATGACAGAGTCATATTTGTACCTGTTGTTGAGGGACCTGGGTGCATGCATTATGTGACAGATCCTGGTGCCTGACAGGCAGCTGACAGTTACTTTCTCCTTATTCAATCTAGTGAGTGGGACATCAGTGTGCCTCACTACTGAGTCACTTACAACTAGTGTGTTGGGCATGCTGATTTGCCTCAGGGACTTTGGTTGAGTGGCACACTGTTTAGTAGCGTTATGTGTCTCATGATTAGTGTTGTGCTGTGGTGGTCAAGTGCTTTTCTGCCTTGGAGGTCTCTGCTGTTTGGTTAGATTTTTATTGAGAGTCTCCACAAATGTGGGTGTGTGGTTTGTGTTTTTATGTGAAGGCAATGCTGGTGTGTGTTCTGAAGGGCTATGTGTTCCATGTGGTGTGGTGCAAGTGTTGACCTTCTCCTCTTGACCAGCTATTCCAGTCTTGGATGGAGAGTGCGTGGCTTCCAATTTGGATATATAAGTTCATCTCTGACAAGTCTGAGTGTTGGGGGGTAAGAGGAGAGGGTTGTCAGTGTACATGATGCAGTTGCTACGTTGCCTTAGGATGCCCAAGTTCACCAGGTTAATAGGAGAAAGCAAAGGGAACTGATCTTTAGACATGCCTGGAGGGGTGGGCATTAATAAGTACTGGAGCTGTTTCCTTGTAGAATGTTTAGTGCTGGTTGCATTTTTGTGTACTACAATAATTGCTACAAGAAGTTTGGTAAAGTGTTAAACTAACAAGCTAGTAAAAGTGCAGGAGAGGAGAGGAGAGAACTAGCAGATCTAAGGGAAAATTTGAAGAGCAGACTTTGCCACTGCTCAGAAGCATACAAACAGTCCTGGATACAGCAAATATGTGTCTAGAAGAAATTAGTTATAGGAAAAGTGGGAAACAAGTGCAGATGTGGGCTTTTAAACCAAAAAGTTGAAAGAGATGGAGGGAACTGTCCAAATGGTCAATAAACTACAGTTTCTGGGCCAAAAATGACTGCTGTTGTGGTAGATAGGCTACCTAGTACCTATCACTCCCACTGATAAGCTAGAAAGCTTCTCTCCAACACACCAACCAAAGTTCAGATATTTTGGCCATTCTTGGCACGAGCACCTTCAACATATCAGGGAGGTCTTAGTAGATTAAAAAGGGCAGGGTTGACCATTAAGCCTAGTAAGTGTCAGGTGGCTATGGCTGAAGTCTCCTACCTAGGACATAGAGTAGGGAGTGGTAACATTAGGCTAGAACCTGCCAAAGTGGAAGATATTCAGGCATGGCCTGTCCCTGTTACCAAAAAGCAAGTGAGAGATTTCCTTGCGACAGCAAGGTACTATAGGAAATTTGTGCCCAACTATAGTACAATAGCCACATCCCTTACTGATCTAAAAAGGAATAGCAAGCCAGATAAAGTAGTGTGGACCACAGATTGTGCAGAAGCATCCCAGAAGCTTAAAGAGGCTTTGGGAGGACCCCCTGGGTTAGCCAGTCCAGATTACAGCAAGGAATTAGTTGTACAGGTGGATGATTCAAATTATGGAGTGGGGGTGTACTGAGCCAAGTTTCCTCAGAGGGAGAAGAGTATCCCATTGTGTATCTTAGCCATAGGCTGCAACTTAGGGAGGAATGTTATGCAGCTGTGGAGAAAGAATGCCTTGCCATAGTATGGGCATTGAAAAAGCTTCAACCTTACCTATATGGAAGAGAATTCACTGTGGTTACAGGCCAAAGCCTTTTAACATGGCTAAACAGAGTTAGTAAGCAAAATGCCAAGTTACTGAAGTGGACCATAAAGCTACAGGCTATGACATGAAGGTGCAACACAGTTGTGTGATCAATAATGCTAATGCAGATGTACTGTAAAGAAGGGGTATGCATTGATACATTTTCACTTAGCCCCATTTTTATCAAGCAATATTTTCTAGAGTTGGTCGAGTGCTTTTCTGCTTGAAAATCTAGCTTGAGACTTCAATGGGAGAAGAAATGTGAGGATATTATATATTGTTATTTGTGCTAGCATGACTGGCTGAAGTTTTGTAAATACTTGTAAATAATTGTACATTACCCTGTGTTATATATGCCAGCATGACTAGCCATAATTTTGTAAATAAGTTTATGTTTTTGATTATTACTTTGATTTATGTAAAATGTTTGAATCAAACAGTGTTCTTCTGGCCAACCAAATGTACATGTTTTTTAGAAAAGAATTCTGAAGGTAGGTTATGCTAGTCAGTTGACCTAGATGTGATGTCATCATGTACCAGAGCTGAAAGGAATAGAATCGCCACAGCAGCTGTTTTGTTTATTTTTTAAATCTGATATGAGAGAGTAGAATTCTCATAATAGCTTTCTGTGACTTTTAAAAAAATTCTGCTATAAAAGCAGGTTCTGAGTCAAAGTTCAGTAGTTGTTGTAGCTGCTCAGTTGTTGTTCAGTACCTAGTTGTTGTTTTCCAGATCAGTAGTTATCACTCAGTTTGTTTTTCCAGAGCTGTTCAGCAATAATAGTAGGAGTTGTTATTCCAATCACTGAGGACCAAACAGCCTGAAGAGTAAGCATGAATTCTTATCTTGCCTGACAGAAGTAAGAGTATCATCTTGCCTTGCTGAGATAATTAGATTAGACAGGGACAGTTAATCTTTAGATAGTTAGGGAAATATAGTTAGATAGTTAGAGTGTTTATAAATCAGTGTAAAATCTATCCTACAGTGTTATTTTCATAATTCCTGTGTGTGAAACTCTCTGGTTTATTAGAATCAGTTATTTAGTGCATACATGTTTTAAATCATTTTATTTATTATTAAATATTATGACGAGTACCTGTAAGAGTGAAAGGGAAGGTCTTCAAGAGGGTAGTGAGACCAGCTATGTTATATGGGTTGGAGACAGTGGCATTGACAAAAAGGCAGGGGTTTGAGCTGGATGTGGCAAAATTAAAGATGTTAAGATTTGCACTGGGTGTGACGAGGGTGGACAGGATTAGGAATAAGTATATTAGAGGGTCTGCCCAGGTTGGAAGGTTTGGAGACAAAGCCAGAGAGGCATGATTACGTTGGTTTGGACATATGCTGAGGAGGGATGCTGAGTATATTGGGAAAAATATGCTAAGGATGAAGTTACCAGGTAACAGGAAAAGAGGAATGCCTAAGATAAGGTTTATGGATGTGGTGAGAGAGGACATGCAGGTGGTTGGTGTGACAGAGCAAGATGCAGAGGACAGGAAGAAATGGAATTAGGTGATCTGCTGTGGCGACCCCTAACGGGAACAGCCAAAAGAAGATGATGATGATGCTACCTTTTATTTTGGTTAGATATTTAGAAAGTACTTTTAGTAACCTAAGAGTGTTTACCATGGCCACTCCAAAAAGCCTTACTGCTTGGATTACATGCTACCATTTATATCAATATTTATTTTACCCAATATAATTTAACACCCCTTTTGAAGGGTATTGTGGTATTTGACTGGTGACATCCATTACCTTGTAAACTGGGAAAGAGGACATAACAGGCAAATCTGTACCAGTCTTTCCCAAGAGTGTTTGTATGTGTGAACATCAAATATTTAAGAGTGAGTGTATCAAATACCTAGAACGGGGGCACAGTGCTCTGCAGTGGTTAGTGTTAAGACTCATTTGGGGACCTGGAGTGAAACATATACTCCAGTCTGAGGTTTAGAGCTGTTCCTGGTGAAACTGTGTATTTCTATCTCTGTTTTCAGTGATCTTCCCTTACCAGAGACAGTGATGTGGATTAAGGCCCCTTGGTTACTGCCCCAGATTTAAGTGGAGTTGTCACAAAGGATAGGCATGACCATATAAGATGAATATAATCAGCATCATTACTCGAACACCTTCAGCATTTTGAGTCATGATTATGACTTCATTAAACTAATTCTATAGGTGTGGGGTGCAGTGACTGAATTAACTTGAACTGAGTAAAAGCTATTATTGGGTGGGATCTCAATGACTGCACATAACTGGCGATTCTTCTCATTGTTAAATTCATAAAATCTTACTTGTCACATATTGCCATTTGGATTTTAAAGTAGAAGAGACAGACCCATCTTAAATTATTAATGTATTACACCTGGTCTTCCTGACTTTGTGGGATACACAAATCAACATACAAAATGTTTCTACCCATTTATTCTCCTTGGCTAAAGGGTTGCTGTAGATGGATATCTCTTATGCCCAGGTACTGAATTCAGTTGTAGATATTGTCACCTTTGTATAGATGAGGCGGGGTAATGATAAGACAATATTGAAAGGATAAGAGAGGTCTTCAAGAATCAGACAAGATGTCCATCCAAACAAAAAAGCCCTTAGCTATCCAAGGGTGCAAACATATCTAGTCAGAAATTACCAAATTGTAGGAGGAGACTTAGATTCTTTCCCATGGCCATATGAGATTATTTAGGAAGATTCAAGTACTTTAGTATATGTCAGGCTGCTTCTTCCAGCCCCCAGGGTTCCAAACCTTGTCTTTGTCATTGTTTCTTGTGATATTACCAGACAATTGTATGACTTCCACAGGCAGTATCCATATAGGTCTAGGTAGGGATCTAGTTTGCCAATACATGGATGAGCAAACTGCCTTGACATATACTAGAAAGCATGGTAAATAGACCCCCCCTTTACATACCAGGGAAATAACTCCCTTCTAAAAAAATTCATTTGGTGACTTTTCCATAGGAAGGAAACAACCAAGGATTGTATTTTAGCACGTAAGGAAGGGTAAGCTAGTTGGGGAAGGAGTCTCACTGGTAAAATGAATTTTGGCAGGCAACATGGAATGGGAGCTTGACTTTGGCCCAGCTTTGAATAGATCATCTCATACTGTCTGAAAAAGGAGACAACAAGAGTGACATTTTGTAATGAAGCTATATGCCCATATACTTGAGTGAATGAATCACTTGGTGGGGGCGGGGCAGATTCCCAGCTATGTAGTTGTTATTTGCCCTGAAATATCTCCAAATGTTTGTAAGAGACTCAAGATTTGTGGTAAATTTTCCTTTGGATTATTTAACCACAGTATCCCATCATTAGCAAACCAAGAAGAGGCGATGGACATTATGGAAATAATGTGGATCCCCTATTAAGAAAGGCTCTGCCTTAGATTGCTGGCAAAGGATGCTATTGCCCAGATAGTTAGCAAGAGAGAGAGAGGACACCTTTACTGGGCCCCCGCTCTGCAACTGAAAAAGAGGAGAGCCTTCTATGTGTGATGACCTGAGTAAGACGTTCATTGTACAAGTGTTGCCAATGTCTGAGAAATGATCTCTTCAGACTATAAGATCAGAGTACCTCTCAGTGAAAATACCAGTCTAAAGAGTCAGACGCCTCCTGAAAGTTGTCTGTACTTTGGTTTTGTTTGTTTGTCTGCTGTTGTCTCTCTTAACAGTGGTAAAGTAAACCATTGTACAGATGGTCAGAGGTGCTTTCAGTTTTAGGTACCAAATCCTATCATACTTGTTAAGAAAAACATCCAGTATTTTACCCTTCCTTATACCACCCTGTAATAGCTAAATTATTCGCACTTGGCTTGCTGCTGCAATTACTTCATTTACTTTCCCTGGTTTGGTTGCAGGAAGGTACCAGTTGTCTTCTGGAAATGAAAGTTTCACATCTCAATAACTTTCTTTTTCCTACTCTGAAACCTTATCCTTCCCTTCAAGTGTTCACTGTATTCTGTTTCATCATCTGGTGGTGGATATGTAGTGTTGAACCACCAGATCTCATCTTTGTCTCCTCTAGGCTGCTGACTTAATTTTAGGATCATAGGAAGTTACAAGGCTAATGGCCCTAAGGCCAAGCCTAGCCAAGTTCTACCCTTAATTCCACAATCAGCAGCTAATGGTCCTGTCCAAGAGGGACATAGGTGGAACCCCCTGGGTGAATTTATGGTAACCCATCCAATTGTCCAGACTGTGTTTGAAGAGGGCCACCAAGGTGCTCTGTTTGACATGAATTGGAAGTCTGTTCCAAAGGTGTGGTAACCTCTCAGAGACAAATATGTCCCTCCAGCAGGTTCTAGTAAATTCACATACCAGGTTAAGGTATTTATAGCGAGCAACCCCTGTATCATTTGACTTGCAGATATGCAGCATTTCCAATAAAGCAGGGTCAGAGATTGCCTTATATGCAACCCAGAGATCACCTTTGAGTAGTCTGTATGAAACAGAATAAAGTGACAGTGATTTCAGATGATCCCCATAGGACAGATGGTAAAGACCTTGAATTTTCCTTGTGAAGAACTTTTGTGGTCTGTCCAATTGTTGCAGGTGCTTGGAAAGGTACATACCAAAAGGGGCATTGTACTCAAGTTATTGGCCTCATGAGTGAAAAGTACAGGGAGATTATAATGCCTTTTTTTCTGGAGGCAATGCCCTTACTTATGTTGTTGTTGTTGTGTCTTTTGTCTTTTTCCAGTTAGGGGTCGCCACAGCGGAACTCCGGTCCGCTAATGATTGGTAGTTGATTTTTACGTGCCGAGTTACCAGCCCTGATGCACAACCTTCAATGAAGGTACGCCCATTCATGCATGTCTCCACACAGACGACGATCTAGCTGAGAATTGAACCAGACAGCATCTCACTGTGAGGCGACAATGCTACCACAGCACCACCACCATGGGTAATGCCCTTAATGCCCTTACTTATGAGATGAGCAATACAGAATGCCCTTCTCACCACTGTGGAGACATGGTGACCAAAGTAAGGTTGCTGTCAACCTGTGTGCCCAGGTCTCTCACCACTTAATGCATACTTAGGGTGTTGCTATTGATGTGGTAGTTAGCAGCAACATTGTTCTTACTGAAATGGATGGTAATACATTTTTTGCATTAAGTTTAAGGCCATGACATTGGCACCAATCATTTGTTTGTGTAAGACCCTGCTGTAGGATGTTGACATCATTTGGAGATTCTATGACCACTCCCAGTTTGCAGTCATCAGCCACAAACCTTTGTTTTTTGCTTGTACTTCAGAGAAATAGATTCCAAACAGGAGAGTTCCCAGGACTGATCCGTGTGGAACACCACTGGTTAGAGGTCTGCTGTTGAAGGTGGATTCCCCTGGTCTGACCATATCTGTTCTATCAGTTAGCGCCCCATCTAATGACATAAGGGTAGATATATAGCTAGGTGAGTTTGCCAATGATGCCTGAGTGGGAGATACTGTCAAAAGCCTTGGCTAAGTCTAGGTAAGCTGTATGCAGAGATTTCCCCTCATCCAGGGCCTTGCCTCAGAGTAGTCCATCAGGTTTAACAGGCATGATCTCCCATTGACAAATCCAGACTGAGTAGGGGCAAGTGTTTGGCTATTGCATCTATCTTTGTTGATAAGGTCCATGCTGATTCGCTCCATGGCCTTGCAGATAAGGCTAGTCAGCCTAATAGGTCTATAATTTCCAGGGTCAGTGGAAACACGACCTTTGTGCAAGGGAATAACAGTGGCTATTTTCCATGCATCTGCGATGAAGCCAGTGCTTAGTCTAAGATTGAAAAGAGTACCCAATGGTGTTGTAATTCTTGTTGGACCCCATGTAGGATGCAGCCCAGGAAGTTATCAAGTCTCATAGATGCTGTGTTTTTGGCCTTAGAGACGGCATTTATGACCTGGTCTTTACAGATACAAGGTAGGGGACAGGTGGTAGCGATGATAGGAGTACATATGGCAGGGACAGGGGAGGGAAGTTTTCACAAAACCTGTCAGCCAACAGGTTAGTTATGTCTACAGGCTCAGTATATGTGGCATCATTATCTGCCAGTTTGACATAAATGTGGGCCTTTCCTTTTAGGTTGTGGATGTGCCTAAAGAATGCCTTATGGCTGTCCTTAGTTGAGGAATCTAATTTAGATTCATACTTTGCTTTGCAGGACTTCACAATAAGTTTTATTTGCTTGTTTAGGCTGAGGAGGGAGTGTTTCCTGTTTAGGGCTCACTTCCTCTTACTCTTAGACAGCAATTTCTTTCTCTTATTGTAAAGCCTGTTAATAGCAGTTGTCTACCAGGCAGGTTTGCTCTTCCTTGAAGAGCTTGTTTTTTGTCCTATCAGGTACAGCCAAGTCAATGCAGTTATACAGGTGTTTGTATAAAGCATTGGTGTAGAACTCAGCATAGTTCCCAGTTCCATCTGAGGGAGGAGGTGCAGTGAAGCTATTTATACCAACCTGTAAGAGGTTAAAAGTCTGCTTTGGGGAAGTTTTTTAGTTTAGTTGCTGCTGAGGGGTTAGGTGTGATAGTTAATTCAAATGAGAATGATTTGTGGTTAGGCCTCATCAGGAAAGACCTCACAGAGGGGGTGCTGTAGTGGTCCCCCATATTGGTAAGCATCAGATCCAGGATGTTGGCACCCCTTGTGGGGGTGTCAACCAGCTGGTTCAGGGAACTGGAGTTAACAAAGTCGAGTAATCTTTGGGTAAGTGAGTTTAAGCACGAGTAATTACCCAATCAATGGATGGGTAGTTAAATTCACCCAAAAACCATGGTGTTCGGCTGTATCTTGATAAACTCATGCAGATTCAAATAGGCAGAGTGGATGCCTCGATTGATGGAGGGGGTCATGGAGCTGATAATTACTTAAATAGGTGTCCTGCCAACAGTTAATTGCACCTGAAGTATCTCCAGGGAATCATACTGTTTAACCAATCTGGAGATGTATTTATCTTTAATAAATATTAATACAATGCCTCCTTTAGTGTTCATGCCTTCATTTTGTGGTCTGAATGTGTGGAAGGAGGTGTAAGCCAGTATGACAGGGTGCTCTCCGCTGCCTTGATCCTGGTCTCCATGTCTTTGAAGTTTCTGTCCTCCTTGCTCTGTTCCTCTGTCTTCAAGTTCTTTATAACTGATGCAGAATGCTACCCCTACTGTTTTACATTTTATCCCATCTGAGCAGTTGCCACACCAGGGTTTCTGTATTCCAGTCCCCTTCATCGTTTTCTCTGGTTTGCAGAATACCTACTATATTTTCCCCACCACCATCCCATAAGGCTGTCTGACACTTCTTCATTTTCTTCCGTCAACTCCTAGAATGATTACAGCAAATACCTTTGACCCAGTCTTCTTTTCTGCGAAATAGCCTCCGCTGATATCTTTCTGAAAACTGACAAGAAACATTTTTATCCCTTTCTCCAAGGCCATTCTTCACCGTAGATAATTTTCATTTTCAGAGCTGCTGATGTGGACTCCCATTTCCTCCCCAGAAAGGGCAAATGCTTTCTAACTGATCTTTCCTCAGCAATCTTTTTATATGTCTCCATAATCTGGTAGGTGGCACCTAAGGTTAAGGCTGTGAGCTGTAGTTCCTTTAGCACAGGGTTTGATTCCCTCGGTCCTCACTTGTCTACTGTGTAAGCTTTTGCAAGTCATTTAACCTGACATTATTTATTTGTCTTTTGTTAACCGGGTTACTCCAATTGGGCTGGTGGCTCATTTTCAGTGGAGGCCCAAGGAGAAAGCTATATTACCAGAAAGATGTGCTTTTTCCTATCGTAGAGGTAGAACTAACAACTCCCATTTTACACATTACAAAAGGTTTAATCCATCTATACCCATGCAGACAACCTTATTCGGTGACCCATTGATAGGCTGTGTTCCTTGTGGCCATTGCAGTGCATGCAGATACATCTTTAAGACTAAATAATTTACTAGTTGTAATACCTCTAAGGTATACCAGATAAAAATTTTTGGTAACTGCAGTACTGACTGGATGATCTATTTGGCCACATGTACATGTTTCTCTTTCTACGTAGGCCAAACTTCCAGACCATTTAGACATCGGATAAGTGAACACCTCAGCGCTATCAGAAATCATAAAATTTCTAATGCTTTATACAAACATACTATGATTAACAAAACCGCACAATTCAAATTCACCATCATTGATAAAATCGAGATGCACAGAAATCTTAAAGCAGCTGGCATGACAGATTAGATAATATGGAATCCTCATGGTTTACCAGGTTAGGAGCTTTATTCAAACCTGGTTTAAATGAAACAAATTAGTCATTTGGAGCCAGCTTCTAATTTTGCTGATTTTTTGATTTTTTGTTAATGTTATAGGATTTATTTTTCATGTTCATTGTCTATATATTTTTATTCACAATTTGTATATATTTGTTTTTTAGGGTGTATATGCCTTTAATATTTCTGGATATATAAGGATATACCAGGATGTGCCATCCATACTATTTTTGTTGCACCGAGGAAGGCTGGTCTGACAGCCGAAACCGTTTTTTGCAGTATGAAGTTTTCAGATATTGCCACAATAAATTAGATTTAAGCACTCTTCTCCCTTGCGCTGGTTCGTTTCTGTTGTACTCTGATGCTCATGGTTTGATCCATGCACTTGTTCTACCTTGCATGTATTTGGTTTGTTCCTGGTCTACTCTCTCACACGCTGGGGACGCCTGGGAGAAATGGCAGCAGAATTTGTGGCTTGATGCTCATCCATAGTTATTCGTATATTATTTCATCATATTAGGAATGGTTTTGGTCTCCTCTGGTATTGTTTTATTTGGATATTTATTTTTGGACATTTATCATTTGTGTGCACTTGGAGTTCACTCTGTTCTACAGTCTGGATATTACTGGGCCTACCTCGGAGAAAGCCATTAACTTTCCCTGATGTGGAGCAGCATAACCACTGGTTTTCTTTGACGAGGAGTGGCTTAATTACATTTATGAGGTATTTATAAGTATGGATGGCTGATTATAGGGCATCTTTTTTCACTTATAGGAAGATCGTTAGTGTTATCACACAGTATTGAACTGGGCGCATAAGCCACGACTTCGGGTACAAACTTTTTTGCCAAATACTGGACTAGATGGTGTTTCTGATCAAACCAAAAACATATTCAGCATTTTGGCCATAATTAAGACTGTTATACAAAGCAAGGGACTCAGTTTTCATGTCGGGATCTAATAATTATTATTTGTGTTGATTTTTTTGACTTTCTAACAGTGTGGGTGTATGGACTTTTGTGATTTAACAATTGGTTTGATGCACCTCACTTTATGGTTTGGATCTAGTAAATATATATTTTTATATGTGTTTGGTTCAGATTTTTTCTATAAACCTTGGAGTCATTTTGGGACATGCACTGGAACATTATATGAGGATATAACAGACACGTGTTCAACCAGGAACAGTCTTTTTTCTGAAGTAATGATTTATAAGATATCAGCACCTGTCGAAACATCGAACATGACTTTTGAACTTTAATCTCTCTCTCTGAGCTATTGTCAACAGTTGGGATTATTTATACATCTAACATATATAATTTTTGTTTATTGACATGTGAATCTAGTGCATCTGGCAGCATATATAATTTTGATTCATCTTAAGTAGTCAGTCATATTCTACATTGTGCCTTTTTGTTATGTCTATATGCTTATGTTGATTATGGATATCGATCAAAGCTACAGACAATTTTATACATTTATGCAATTAACAAATCTCTAGTAGGTTGAGGTTTTTTGGTGTAAGGGTTTTATACACAACTTGAGGAGCTTGGTGTGTATGTATATTTTGGCCATTCATGTAAGAATTCAACATTGGATGCCTTTTTTCGATTAGTAGGTTATACATCCTATATTCAATTAAGGTAAAGCCACGGATATGTGGAATACTGTCTATATTTAGAACATATGAGGGCCTATCAACCTTTTCTTTGCTGTCTTACATTTAAAAATATATATTATTTATAAGTGGCGTTCCTTGATGACCATTACCATTGGTTGATTTATTAACATATGATATTGGTGGCTTAGATGCAGTTAGCCACCAGCAATTAACAATTACATATAATTTCCATTCAAAGTTGGTGTAACATACTGGCGGAGACGTAGGCAGAGCATCCAAGTGCTCCGGATTATGCGGAACGCACCGCATTTAATGAAGAGCAAAGCCACTGTTCCGCTGTTCCGCATTGAACAGCTGTGGCTCCGCTACAAGGCTATTGATTGGTTTGTGTACCGCAATTGCTGCCAATTGGCATTGCGGTATACAAACCAATGCATAGTTGGCTGTGCTCTGCAGTTTTTAATTTGATTGGCTCGTAGACCGCATTTACAGCCAATCGCAAACTCGGCCTACGAGTCAATCAAGTAGAGAATATGCAGAGAACGGGAGCCAAATGCAGACCAATCGTGTTCCTGGAAGCCTTTTCGCGCCAAATGAATGGCTTGAAAAGGGCTTCCAGGAGTCTGGACTCGGGAGGGAATTTTACTTTGCTGCCATTTTGAGCGTTGCTGTGTTGGAGTCGTCGTGTCGAAGTTAGTTGAGTCGAATTGATACTACGTCGGTCGGATTAAAGGAAGGAGTGGTGCCAGCAAGTTGCAGAGAGAATCCAGTCCAGATCCGAATTCTGAAGACATCAGGGCCAGGGAGAGAAGAAGTCTTAGAAGATGGGAGTCGGAGACTGCCCAGTGCCTGCCAGGAAAGGTAAATACATGGGGTGATGAAATGGACAGTATATTGGTATCTGAGCTCACATCTACAAGGGGAAAAAGCAATATATATTGTCCAGGTTATAGAAACCAGAACTGTAGACTTAACTAAGTGAATTAAAGAACCCATATCTCTCTCAGCTGTCTACATTTTCACAAAATACTCGGCTTTTTGCCTCATATTTTTCGTCTGTCCTTTGTAAAAGTAGCGATTTTCTAACAGATCATTGATTTTAGACTTCATATCCCTCAGAATGCATACTAGCGTAAAACTAACTATTATAGCAATTTTCAAAAATTTATAAGAGCGTTATTTAAAAATGATTTTGGACCTTTGCCCTCCAATCTTTTGGCTTTGCCCGTCACCGTAAATTACCAGTGTAAACGTGTGTGTTGTGTGCTTACTCAGACTTAGAAGAGCTAAATTATGTGTCAAGTAAATTTTTAGGAAGAGCATAGTCAGCAACAGGCGTTTATTAACCACGAATGATTCCTGATTTACTTTGAGGCAACGCATGATTTTTATTTTGGGTGTACTGAAGGTCTTTATTAGGCAGGTTAGAGTTTATCTTTCATTCTTAGTAGCTTGTTATATGCAACAATGGTTTTTATACAAGCAATGTTTTTGGGGGTTATTTGGTAGGAGATTTAAAGAAGAATAGAATTATTTTATAGAAAGTTGTAACATCAAAATTATCTATTATCATATTCTCTAGCATAATTTACAGAGGGTAGTGAACAACAGGGCTTCAAAGTAGAGTTAAGGTAAACAGAACTCTATCTGTTTAAAAGATTTTATAATTACTTAATGGTTAAGTTAATTGGATTATTGATGCCAATAAGCTGTATTTAAAGCAGAACTGAAATGTGTTTTGTATCTGGATAAAGCCTGGGAGAGCCTGGGTGAAAGCGCGAGTAGAGTCATTTTTTATCTGCTGGTTTTACCTGTTTGTTGTTGGAGATATTTATATTTGGAATTAAATATTTTATACTTGATTCCTGAGGACTCTTTGCTGTGACATTTTTGTTTTTACCTGTTTGGTAATTCTTTGAACTTTGTCTTTTTTATCTGGTGCTTAAATTTGTCTCACAGGCACTGTTGGGGAAACAAATGTCTTGAAGTCACTGCTAAACAAAAAATTAACTTAACCTTTTTATTTTTGTATAGGGAATTAGCAGAGGTAGTACTATGAGACGATTGGAGAGAATGAGAAAACATAGCCACTAGCCAGTTCCATCATACTAGACTGAAAAACTGTGTCTGTGGTGGTGTTAGGTCATTATGAATATATTGCTAATATATGGGGTGCCCAGTGGCCATTACAGACACATTTTTGATGTATGGAGTGCTCAATGGTCATTGTGAACAGATTGCTGATATACAGGTTGCTCAGTGGTCCTAATGGGCACATTGCTGATATATACGGGATGCGCGTTGGTCATTATAGGCATATTGCTGGGATGCTCAGTGGTCATTATGGACACATTACTGATATATGGGATGCTCAGTGGTCATTATGGACACATTACTGATATACAGGCTACTTAGTGCAAAATAAATAAGCATGCATGAAACGGGGGAAGGCAGTGCATATGGTATGTTACATATGACAACTACACATACCCAAACGGCAAGTGACTTAGATTGAGAATTAGCAGTATGTGACTCAAACTCCATATATAATATGCTTTTATTTTCATATATAGATTACCATACTTTTTTCTGCCAGTTGCAGCTTTGTGAATTACCTTAAGCAAGTCACTTAATGAACTTTCTTGTGCTTCTAGGCTCTTTCAAAAAGTGGCATCTAAGTTCATACAGTTTAGTAACAAGGAAGATTTTTTATAAATCTTAATGTTACATGAAGGAATTCTATGTAGCCAAGAAGAACAATGTGTGTGTTTAAGAGCACTGCAGATATATAGAAATATTTTGATTGAATATATATGCGAGTGTGTGTACATAAAATCTTATATAGCAGAAATTAGCAGTATACTCAACATTTAAAAGTTGTCAGGAAAATGTGGAAAGTCATGGTCTACACTTATCTTAGCATTTAGACACACTAGTGACAGATATGTGCTGTGCACACTAATGTGAACTGTACCTGTTTTACAAAAGTAAATATAAATGCTTTTAAATCTTTGTGCTGTCCCACCTCAGTAACGAAATATTCATATCTTTAGCATATAAAAGGGTATGGGTTATGCATGGATTTCATTATCTACACATTTCAGGCAGCAAATCCATCCATACTTCAGTGTTAATTATGTGGTATTGGTATAATACAATGTCCATCATGATTTATAGAATGAAAAGTTTTAGGTAAGCTGTGTGTCTAGTCACAAAATCCATAGGTTCATAGGTTGGTATTAGGCTACCAGCCCTAAGGCATATACAAGCCTAGCCGTAACAATTCCTTTTGAAGAGGGCCAAAGAGGCACTGTGACATGTATGGGCAATCTATTCCAGAGTAAGGGGAGTCTCTGGGTCAGGAACCTATCCCTCCAGCATGTTTTGTTTATTGTGATGACAAGATTTAGATCCCTGGAGCGTGTGGCTCTGAGGGATTGGGATTTCTTTAAGTGTGGCATGTCCAACAGCTCTGGGTTTGACATGGCCTTGTATGTTAAGTAGAGATCGCCTCTGAGTAGACTATATGCGACAAGAGTATAGCTGGAGTTTGGCGGTCAGTGTAGGGCATCTGCTTTAGGCCTGTGATTCTTTTAGTGAGGTATTTCTGCGGCCTTTCCAGTTGTTGCAAATGTCTTCAGAGGTACATACCAGACGGGGCGTTGTATTCTGTAATAGATCTAATGAGGGATGAGTACAGTGGGACAATGACCTCCTTTTTTCTGGATGAAAAGCCCTTAGTGATGAGGTGTGCCACATAGAAGGATTTCCTGACTGTTGTGGCGATGTGGTTATCGAAGGTGAGACGACTGACCACACATCAGAATACCCAGCACATTAGAGAACATTATCTTAGCAGGCAAACCAAAAGAGGAATACAGTACATTTATAACAGTACCCACACTGTTTCCTCTATGCTATCTGTGGACACAGCAGACAAAGTAAGATATTGAAAGCTTACGTCTTAAATTAAAAACTAAACATGCTGGCGGGTTATAGCAATATCACCCTGTATAACTCTACAGATATTACAACCATTTAATTGGATGAAACAAAATACTGCTTGCCACTGCATACTTTTTTGCTAAAGGAATCTTACTGGAAAAATCAACATGATGGCAGTCCATTATCTGAGAAGTACGGCTTTAAGATCAACTAAAGTGTTTGTATGTTTCTGTTGCTTGTCACCCTATGATGTCTCTGAAAGTAATTACCCTTTCTAGGTTTATAAGAGCAATATTTTAAAATGTTTGCATGTTTCTGCTGCTTGTCCACTAGTACGTCTCAAAGTAATTGCCTTTTTTTTGGAGAAACTGTATGCAAAGACAGGTCTGCTGCTTGTCCCCAATGTCTATTTTATATTTTTTTTTTTTTGGGGAGGGGGGACTGTATGCAATGACAGGTCCTTGCAGCAACTTTCTAGGTTTATTGAGCAGTTTTTAAAGTTTGTATGTTTTTGCTGCTTGTCATCCTTGTACGTCTCTGAAACTAATTGACTTTGTTTTTGGATAAAGGTGGGCAAGTGAGCACCAGAGGATTGAAAGTGTCATTGAGGCAAGGAAGTGAAGCATGCAAGCCTTTATAGTAAACAAAAGGAGCAGAGATGAGCAAGAGAAGAGGGTGCAAAGTCAGGAAACTTCCAGTGATATGGGTAGGTTATGGCCCTATTGTCTTGTATCTTTGCTATTGAGGACATCTTGTAATTTTCCTTTCTGCACTTAGTCCCATTTGTTTCATTGACTAACACCACTGTTTTGCAAACCTGCTAGGTATAGACTACCCAGACTGCAGTGAGGACAGGGATGTAGATACAGCTCACACCCCAAAGAAGAGAAGATACACAATTTTTCAGCCAAGCTGGGCAAGTGCCTTTGACTGGCTTTCTATGAGTAGGCGCGGAGTGAAATTTGCCTTCTGCAAGACTTGCAACACAGATTTCACAATCCATCATGGGGGCCGACATGACCTGCAATGACATGTTAACAGTGAGAAACACAGGCAGAATTGCAAGCATGCAGCTGGAAGATCTATGGTGGATTTCTTTGGACCACAGAGTTTAGCAAGTACAAAGGTGGTTGAGGCAGAGGTTGGTTTTGTGTCTCTCCTTGCTAAACACAACTTATCATTTGCAGCAGGAGAACACATCCTGAAATTTATGAAGAAGTGTGGAGAGGATCAAGATGTTCTCCGTAAAATGACATGTGGAGCGACAAAGGCAGCATGCATTGCACGGGATGTGCTGGGGCCTCATTACCAGAATGATGCTGCAGCAGCCTGCCAGAAATCGCCATTCTGTGTGTATATGGACCAAAGCACAGACATGGGAGATGACAAACTGTTAGTCATCCTTGTTGGTTACCTTGATGAAAAGGCAAGCAAAAATGTGACAAGGTTCCTTGATATGCCAGAATGTGTGTCCGGAACTGGACAAGCAATGTTTGATTCTTTAATGTCCAGCCTGACAAAATTTAACATTCCAGTTTCCAACATTGTGGGCTTTTCTTCAGACAATGCTGCCTCAATGATTGGAAAACACAATTCTGTGCTGTCTCATTTAAAGGAGGTGAAGTCCACAATTGTAAACATGGGGTGTTTCTGCCACTTGGCAGATCTCTGTAGTAAGGCTGCTGTAAAAGCACTACATTCACCAGTTGAAGAACTTGTATCAGATCTGTATTGCCATTTCAGTTCCAGTGCACAAAGACAACAAAAACTTCAGGAATTTGCTTTGTTCACAGATACTGACCCCCTCAAGATCATTAGACATGCACCTACTAGATGGCTCAGTCTTGGTAAGGTTATTAACAGAACCCTGGACATGTGGCCAGCTCTAAATTCATATTTTCTGTCTGCAGAGCCAAGGTCTGCTAAGATTGACTTAATTTCTAAAAACTTGCAGAGTCATGAAGTGCATATGATTTTTATGTTCCTTAAGTATGCACTGGAACCCTTACTGGAGTTCAACATACAGCTTCAGAGAAGAGAAAGTCAGCTGCTGACACTGCATGTCACTGTGCATAAACTCCTGCAGCAGTATGCTGGCAGACTCCTCAGACCTGCATCTGCTGTCAGACTAATCAAACACAGTGATGTGTCAGTGTTGACTGACAGTAGCTGTGTTCTACCAAATGGTGAACTTCGTATTGGCTATGAAGTCAAGCAGTACATGAACAGCCATGAGGAGGATATTGCTGGCACAGTCATTGAATTTAACTTTTATAAAAAAGTTGCAGCTTTTTATGCTGCAGTGCTGCAGAAAATGCTGAAAAAGTTTCCCATGCAGGATCACTTACTGAAAGATGCTGCATTACTTATTAATCCAGCCAAAAAATTGGACATTTCTTCAGGGCTTGTCAGAGATGTGGGCTTCCGTCTGGGTGTATGTGAAAATGATGTTGAGGCCGAACAACTAATCGATGAGTTCACCCAATATCAGATCGAGGACACTGGGAATCTGACAGGCCCAGTAGATGGGCCCCACTCATGTGTGTCACAGTACTGGGCACACCTTCTGAGAGACCTTTGCACTGAAGGGAAACTGCCACTCTTTAAGCAGCTGATGATGAGCCTACTTTGCTTGCCACACTCTAATGCACAAGCGGAAAGGGCATTTAGTATGGTGCGGAAAGTGAAAACTGAACTGCGTCAGTCTCTGAGTGTGAAAACACTGAACTCTTTGTTGGCAATTAAAATGAATGAAGAACTGGATGTCTGTGATATTAAGCTGCCAAAACCGGTTTTAGAGGCTGCCAAGAAAGCCACAGCAGCATACAATGAGTCTAAATCAGATGTATGATAGGATGTTTAACTTGGTCTAAACTTTGTGTGAATTGCAATATGTCTGTTTACAAAAATAAAAATCACATTTACTACATTATCTAAGTGCTGTTTCATTTACTTATGGTGTGGTTATGGTATTGCAGATTAAAGGTTTTTGGATGTGTGAATTGCAATATGTCTGTTTACAAAAATAAAAATCACATTTACTACATTATCTAAGTGCTGTTTCATTTACTTATGGTGTGGTTATGGTATTGCAGATTAAAAGTTTTTGGATGTGTGAATTGCAATATGTCTGTTTACAAAAATAAAAATCACATTTACTACATTATCTAAGTGCTGTTTCATTTACTTATGGTGTGGTTATGGTATTGCAGATTAAAGGTTTTTGGATCTGAGAAGTGTGGTATTGAATGTTAGTTCTACCAAGCTCCATGGCAATGGTGCGTTTTCGCGCAGTGCGAAAATAGGGTGTTCCACATTTTGACCATTTGTCACACATTGTTAGGGTCTGTGTTCCACATTGGCCACTTTAGAGGTTGAGACCTATGGACGTAGGTCGGCCAACATTTTACATTTTGCCAACTGATAACAAAATATATTTTCTCATCAAGTTTGGAATAACACATTGGCTGAGACGTAGGTCGGACAAAAAATTTTTTTCTTTTATTTCATATATTGGTATTGGTTGATCTATTGAAATTTTATGATACCTCTCTTTTATGACAGTAGTTGAGACGAAGGTCGGCTACTTATATCAGACGAATTGGCAATCCATTATATATATTTTTGAGAGCAGCTATTGATTTTTCGGCCTTTGTCATTATATTTTCCTCTAATGATGTGACTACAGATTGGACATTGACATCCATATGTTCTTTTGAGATTATCTGTTTGGAGGCACTTTATAATACACAGCAACCTCAAGCTGGTTGGTATGTTTACATCGTCAGAAGTTACTATAGATCTGGCGATCCTAGACCTATTTTGATAAATATTGTGTGTTATCGCCACCTGGTACATATATTTTCTATTGTCATTTAGTTTTGAATATATTGCAGCTATTTGTGGCACCATGGATCTGAAAGGTATCTTACAAGGGTTATCTGCAGATAAGGATAATTTGGATGTTTTTGGTTTAAACCCATCTGGTCCTGGTGATTCTAATACCAACAAGGGGGATGCCAAACATCTTTGTGGCATACTGTTTCAAAAAATAACTAGAAATATGAGAACTTTAAGAGCCAATATTTGGCATTTGAAGTTATTCAAGGCATATAAATTGAAAAATATTACACCTCGAGGGTTAAGAATTCATATTCAACTTCTTGTGGGTTTGATTGATGAACAGTTGCCCAAAGACTGGGCACAAACCCAACACCGAGCCTCTATGTTATTTGTTGGCACTCATCTCCTATTATGAATGTATGACTGACTCTCAGATTATAGAAATTCATAATAATTGTCTAGAGGCTCAAGTTTTTGAGTCTGAAGACTTTTATAATAATTATTTAACAAATTTGACCAAAGATTTAGCCACATTAGAAGAGCAACTAATCAAAAAGAAAACACAAAAATTCCAACGTGATATGGCTGACTATGAAAAAGGGAAACCTTTTGTCACTCAAAAAAGTGTCCGATTTTTTGATTCAAGTAACAAAGTCGATAACAGGAGAAAAAGATCTAGGTCTATACTTAGAAAAAGCACTCAATCGATAAGTGGCACTTCTGAAGATACATCTTCTGCCACAGATTATGACGGCCCTTCCAACCAGGAGTCCCCAGTGGCAAAACGAAAACAATCAACAGACCCTTTAGACCTAGGACACGTAGAGGGGGGGGGGGTAGGAAACACAGGAAGAAGCACACACAGTTTACAACAGTTGTTACAGAAGATTGTGAGTCAATAAATAATGTGCATGACATATCTTCATTTGAATTGTAATCTGTCCATAATAAATTACTTAATAAGGGTCTAAACTTTGTGCCAACATCTTTTGTCCCTGAAAACATATTGGTCAATGAACTTAATGATTTCTGTAGATTGATTAACTTGAAAATATTTTTTTCAGAGTCTGATAATTCTCAAAGATCTACTGGGTTCCAGTTTGGGAGATCAGATTTTCAACCTCCTATGGACCAACATGTAGCCATATTCAAGGAATGTGTCACCAAAGATTTACATTTTTCTCTAGGCTATCAGCCTGAGACACAATTTAACTCGACAAGAACAACATGCGCTACAGGAACTCAGTTCCAATCATAACACAGTTATTGCACCCGCTGATAAGGGGAGAGGCATTGTAATAATGGATTGTGTGATGTACCAAGCGGAAGCCCATAAACAACTATCTGATGCCCGGTTTTACATACATATGGTGGTGGACCCCACACCCAATTTCAAAACACACATTGATTCTTTTCTGGACCTGGCCACTGAGCAAGGTATTACTAACAAACAAATGTGTAAACAACTTAAAGTTTCTGATCCCATTCCTCAGTATCTATATTTGCTTCCAAAGATTCATAAACATCCGACATGTCCACCTGGTAGACCCATTGTTTCCGGGAAGGGATCTCTTACTGAACCTTTATCAGCATTTCTAACATATTATCTAAAACCATTACTATCTATGGTCAGATCCAGGCTGCAAGATACTACGGAATTTTTAAATATCATTCAAGATACACAACTGGAATCAGACTGGTAGCTTTGTACATTGGACGTGACTTCCCTTTATACCAGCATACCACATGATGCTGGTTTATCAGCTATTGCATATTGGTTAGATCGATCCCAATTATATACTCCAGGATTCAACAATTTTTTTAATAAAATTGACCCAATATGTGTTAACCAAAAATATCTTCTACTTTGAAGGCCAAGCATATTGGCAAGTCAGGGGTACAGCCATGGGAGCATATTTTGCTCCCATATATGCAGATTTGTTCATGGGATTTTTCGAAGAAGAATTCATATATGATTCTCATAATAACATCTTTATGCAAGAATTGGATATTTGGAGACGATAATTAGATGATTGTTGGATGGTGTGGTGGGGCGATGCGAACTTGGCACATGAGTTTGTCAAATATTTGAATAACAATACATGGGATATCCAGTTTACTCTAACTATGCAACACCAAGAAATTGCTTTTTTGGATGTATTAGTCTCTCGTCAGGCTGATCAAACTTTGGCAACTCGTGTTCACAGGAAATTTCCACAATATAATACACTTTTGCATGCATCAAGTTAGCACCCCCACCACATCATCAACAACATCCCCAAATCTCAATTTTTACATATGAAACGCATTTGTTCTTCCCAAGAATCCCACTCAGAATGTGAGCAAGATTTGAGTAACAGACTGGCAAGTAGAGGTTACAATAGATATTGCATTACCCAAACTATTAATGAAGTTAAAGATATGCCTAGATCACAACTTTTACAATATAAACACTCACATGACAGACACAATACATTAACATCTCAACCCATTAGATTTGTTACTACATTTGGAAGCAATACACCTTCATTTAGATATATTATCAACAACCATTGGGATATTTTGCAGGCTCATGAACATTTGAACAATATATTACCAGAAAGATGTGCTTTTTCCTATCATAGGGGTAGAACTATCAACTCCCATTTTACACATTACAAAAGGTATAATCCGTCTATACCCATGCAGACAACCTTATTTGGTGACCCATTGATAGGTTGTGTTCCTTATGGTCATTGCAGTGCATGCAGATACATCTTTAAGACTAAATAATTTACTAGTTGTAATACCTCTAAGGTATACCAGATAAAAATTTTTGGTAACTGCAGTACTGACTGGGTGATCTATTTGGCCACACGTACATGTTTCTCTTTCTACGTAGGCCAAACTTCCAGACCATTTAGACATTGGATAAGTGAACACCTCAGCGCTATCAGAAATCATAAAATTTCTAATGCTTTATACAAACATACTATGATTCACAAACTACACAATTCAAATTCACCATCATTGATAAAATCGAGATACACAGAAATCTTAAAGCAGCTGGCATGACAGATTAGATAATATGGAATCCTCATGGATTACCAGGTTAGGAGCTTTATTCAAACCTGGTTTAAATTAAACAAATTAGTCATTTGGAGCCAGCTTCTGATTTTGCTGATTTTTTTATTTTTTGTTAATGTTATAGGATTTATTTTTCATGTACATTGTCTATATATTTTTATTCACAATTTGTATATATTTGTTTTTAGGGTGTATATGCCTTTAATATTTCTGGATATATAAGGATATACCAGGATGTGCCATCCATACTATTTCTGTTGCACTGAGGAAGGCTGGTCTCACAGCCAAAACCGGTTTGCAGTATGAAGTTTTCAGATATTGCCATAATAAATTAGATTTAGGCACTCTTCTCCCTTGTGCTGGTTCGTTTTTGTTGTACAAGGAGAAAGCTCCACACAAAAAAAATAACAATAACAACAACATGAATACATAACTACAATACAGTTATGTCATAATGGACATTAACAAAAGATAAAATTGAGCAGAAAGAATAATTAAAAAAAATGTTAAAAAATATCCAAAAACATTCTAATGACTAAACCAAGTTGGAGGACAGGAAGAAGAAAAATTAAAATAGACGGGTTGAAATAGTGGGGTGAGGATAAATGTTTAGGAGAGTCAAGAGAGTGAAAGAATGTAGTTATGAGAAGAGATGAGGGGATGTATAGAAGCTAGGGAAGAGAAAGGATGAGAATGAAGTATAGTATTGGTTAGTGGCATAGCTAAGGTAACACAGTACTAGTTTATAAGGTTATATTAAAGTAAGGAGAGGTAGAATGGTGAAAGGGGCAGAAGGGAGAGTTAGCAAGGTAGTTTTTCAATTCTCTTTTGAAATGGAATGAAGATTAGATAGAATGTATAATAGTTGAGAGTTTGTTCCAAGTTTGAGATATGGAGCATTTATAAAGTCATCTGCCTATTATTTTCTTATGCCTCTAGGTGTCAAGTAGCAGTTGGTCAATGCTACAGAGAGATTGTGAAGGTTTGTATAGGGATAGCAGGGTGGATAGGGAGGGACAGTCAGCAGGTTTGTAGAGAATGTGTCATCTGTAGCTGAAAAAAGTTGTAGAAGTTGAGGGAATTCAAGCCACTGTAGTTGTTTAAGGGCAAGGCAGTGATGGGATTTGTAAGGGAAGTTACAGACAAATCTGGCTATCTGGTTATAAGTTTGTTCAAGTTTGGTTAAAAGATTTGCTTGGAGGTGGGTAAATATAGGGGATACATAAAGTAGGCAAGGGAGGAGTCAGGCTTGAGCAAGTGAAGTCTGTGAGGTGATGGATAAGAATTTTTTGTTTCTGTACAATAAACCAAGTTTTTGATTGGTGTTTTTGATAGATTGTTGGATATGATGGTCACATTTTAGATGATCATAAACTGTAATTCCTGTTAGTTTGGTATGGAAGTCAGCATGAATGATGGTGTTGTCTAGGGAAAAGATACTGAAGGGAGTCTTAAGGTTGGACATGGATTTTGGAAGGAAAAGAAGAAGCTTAGTTTTCTTAGTGTTGTGGATGTGTTGGTTATTGATTAACCAGTATTCAATGGTGCTGAAAGAAGTCTGTGTGAGTGAGTGAAGGTCAGTGGGATGGTCAGAGAGAGAGTAATGAGAGTAAAGTTGTCAGCGTACTGGATCAGAGATGAGGTCCAGCAGGTGGAGCATAGATTGTTAGCAAAAATATTAAAGAGAAGGGGCCTAGGCTGGATCCTTGGGGGACACCTGTTTGAGCAGGTAAGAAAGGTGATAAGGAGGTCTGCTATCTAACAGACTGCAATCTGTTGTTAAGATAACTGGAGAACCAGAGAATAGTGGAAGTGGAGAGGCTGAGTTCAGTTAGTTTAGTAAGAAGCTTGGGGTGGGAGACAGTGTCAAAGGCTTTGGAGAAGTCAAGGAATAGACACAACACCAGCTTATTGCTATCTTTTGCCTCAGCTATAGTCTGGCTGAAGGATGGAAGGGCTGTGTATGTAGTGTGGTGGGGCCTAAATCCATGTTGAGAGGTGGTGAGGAGGTTTTCCTAGAGTAGATATTTAAGAAATTGTCAGTGAATGCATTTCTCTAGAATTTTTGAGAGGGGAAGGATGGCTATAGGTTGGAATTGGGAAGGATTGGTGGAGTTACCTCCATTGTGAAGTGAAATTGGATTAAAAGATTTCCAAATTTCAGGGACTGAGGTTTCTTTGATAGAATGGTTGATAAGGATAGAGAAGGAATATGTTATAGAATTGGCTGCAAGTTTGAGAAAATGTGGGGGGGGGGTGTAAGTTGTCAAAGGAAGGTGAACATGGTTTAAGTTTCTGCAAAAGGGATTTTATATAGACAGTGGAAACAGGTTTCAAGGAGAAGGCTAAGTAGAGGCAGGTTGTGGAGGGGGTGGGGGTTTTGTGATTGGCTATTGTCGGGGGTGTTAGCTTGCAGATAGAGTCTATGAAGTAATGATTTATTAGTGTGGCAGTATCAAAATGTGTTTTATTGGGGAAGGGGTTGGGGGTTGAAATTTTCCCTGGATAAAGAATATTGTTCATGGTGAACCAAAATTTGGGGGGGGGTTGAAGTGTGGGTAGATTGAGCTTCTTGATATCATTTTTTTTTTATCACAGATAATAATTTTTTTAGTGTGATTTCTAAGTTCTTTGAATTTAAGGAGGAGGGAGGATTTTGACTTAACCAAATGTTTCCAGGTAGTGTCTCTTAAGTTTCATAGTGGCAAGGGTATCTTTAGAGAGCCAGGGTGCAAGATTAGATTTGATCCTAGATTTCCTGATGGTGCTAGGGTGTTTAGTATGTTTAGGAAAATATTGTTAAACTCAAGAACAGCATAATTTAGAGTGAGGTTATATAGATGAGACCAATTAGCAAGGGAGAGTTGGTAGATGAAAGTTTCTGCATTGAAGTTGGACATGTTGCGGCAGTCTCTATAAAGTTGTGTTTTTTGAGGTTTGAGAAAGTAGTCTTAGTACTGAGATAGGGAGGAGATCACATAAGGAGTCTGGTAAAGTAGAAGGATTCTGGTACTAATTAGGGTTGGAAGTTAAAATCCAATCAATAATAGAGCTGGACTTTTTAATTGATGCAGATGGGATCAGAAATAAGTTGACTGAAACCAAAAATGCTATTATTAAGACTAAGGGAGTGGGGAGAGAGTTTATTCCAATCAATACTGATGTCACCTAGTATGATTGTTTCATATGATAGATGTTGGGAGATTCAGGATAAAATAGATTCAAGAACTGGAATATTGTTACCATGAGGTATCTAGACAGATGTTATGGCAAATTTTGTTGTGTGGGTTAAAGTGACAGTTTAGAAAGATAAGTTCTGCAGGGGAGACGTCAGGACGTGGAAGGGAGAGAGGGAGATGATAAGTTGTTCTAAGTACATGATAGCAATACCTCCCCTTTTTTGGAAAGTCTGTCTTGCCGAAAAATGTTGTAACTGGGGAGTAGAATTTCTGAGTTAGTGATATGAGGTTTAAGCCAGGTTTCTGAGAGAGTTAAGATTTGGGAAGAGTGGTGGGCAACCCAAGCATGTAATTCTGTTATTTTGTTTGGGAGACTTTGTAGGTTTATGGAGTAGATAGACAGGCGTTTGGTTGGAAAAGTGGGGAGTTGGTACTTAATAGGTGAGGTGGAGGTGGTAGAGCTGGAGGAAGGAGATGGACCAGGATTGGGGTGGATGTCCCCATCTGGTAGGAATGATATAAGAAGTAGATTAGGTTTAGAAAAGTAAAGGTAGTAGTTAGTGGGTTTGAACTTATGTGTAGGGGATGTGATATAAGTACTGAAACATTTTAATTTGTGAAATTGAATATAGGAGGTAATGTAGAGAGAGAGGGTGAAATAGGGAAGTGCGGGGTTATATTGTAGGAAGATGTTGTCACAGAAATATTAATGGAATACTAGTAGTATAATTGCCAACACTTTTTGTTTTGTTTGATTTACATAGTCTTTTTTATTATTGTTGAGACAGGAGTCACTGGGGTGCAAGAGAGAAGAGTGAGTGCACAGAGGAAAATTAGAGTACTTAGAATATAATATAGCAGGGGGAAACACTTACTTAGAAGGGGTTCTGTTAGTCAGAAAAGAACTAATAAACTGTTAGAGATGTATAGAGGGGGTTTGGACAGCTGGTGTCCATGATGTCATGCACACAGCTACAAAAACAAGGTTTAAACAGATAAAAATGAGGTTAACCAGAAGATTAAAACATACTTTGTTTGTTTTAAATAACTTAGATCCTGTACTGTAAAACTGCGCAGGACACTGCGGATGGATGGAAGTCTTAGAGAGGTCTTAGTGGACAACAAATGATTAATGCTGCTGGTATGCTGAGTTGAGGAAGTTTGTTTATTTTAAATAACTTAGATCCTGTATTGTAAAATTGTGCAGGACATGGTGGATGGACAGAAGTCTTAGAGAGGTCTTAGTGGACAACAAATGATTAATGCCACTGGGATGTTAAGTTGGGGGAGTTTGTTTTAAATAACTTAGATCCTGCATTGTAAAATTGATCAGGACATGGTGGATGGAAGGATGTTTTAGAAAGGTCTTAGTGGACAACAAATGATTAATGCTGCTGGGATGGTAAGTTGGGGGAGTTTGTTTGTTTTAAATAACTTAGACCATGTATTGTAAAATTGTGCAGGACATGGTGGCTGGACAGAAGTCTTAGAGAGGTCTTAATGGACAACAAATGATTATTGCCGCTGAGATGGTGAGTTGGGGGAGTTTGTTTGTTTTAAATAACTTATATATTGTATTGTAAAATTGCACAGGATGCGGTGTATGGATGGAAGTCTTAGAGAGGTCTTAGTGGACAATAAATTATTAATGCCACTGGGATGGTGAGTAGGGGGAGAGGGAGATATACATTGTGAGTAGGGATGCAAAGCAAGATGGATATTTTTAAGGGACTGTACATTCATTGGGTCTACCTGGTTACCAAATAGCCATTATTATTATTATTATTATTATTATTATTATTATTATTATTATTATTAATTTAGTAAAGAAGCTTGCTGTTACTAATACAGCCATACATATATCTGATCTTAAAGCAAAAGGTACACTTAGTAAATAACTTAACTGCGTTTAAAGAATATCACTTTGTTTACAATACATTTTGTATGCCACTGTTATAGATTCTATTTACACCACTGTCTACACAATATAGGTATTGTTTACAACTTTGTTTTCACATACCTGGGTCACTTGTACTCTTCTGTTTGCTACACTGCATTTAATTTAAAGCTATTATTGCATGTGCATTTATTAAATGAAGTGGAGTCTAGAGTAGTCATAGACATCCTGCACTCACAGTAACTTAAATTTAGGGTCCAGAATCAGTTTGTCAAGAACATCATTTGTCTCCATATGTATATGAAGGAATCTATATCTTGAAGAAGTAATCTGTGAAGAAAAAATGGCAGCATATTATATGCTACCATCACAATAAAACATGGACGATTAGGATTGGGTCTCCAATCAGAATGAGTATATTATGTGTTCAAGACATGGATGCCAAGGAATTCACCTCAAGAGCACTGTGTTACAAAGAAGCCAGTAAAGTATCAGATAAGTGGCTGATGTTATTTTGTATTCCCTGTCTAAGGGTAGTGGTTTGATCCAAAATACTGGCTGTAATGTAGCAGATAGCAGGCACAAACAGGATTTGAAATGAAGGCATTTTATTTCCTGCTGCATCTGTTTAGTGACAGGCACTATCACCTTTTAGTGCCAGACACAATCATAACAAGCATGTAGGCGGTGGTTAACACTCGCTAAGCACTCTTCTAACCATAGTTAAGGTCAAATCTAATGATGAAGTAGTGATAAACAAGGAATTTATTTAACTGTTTTGGTGAGAAATCATGATGCTCCATGCGTTACAATATTTAATAAAGAAGTAAGAATTAATGTTAGTTATTCCTTCAAAGACTCTCCAATCAAAACATTTGATTTCAGTGTCGACATTGGGCTTCTCTAGGTTAAAGGAAACTTCCACTGGTACCTGTTTTCTCACTAATCGTTTATCACATACAGTATCCACCAGTGACCAGTAGTCTCGGCCATATGGGTTCTAGTATAGACTTTATAAAATTCGGAGACCTTGACACTAAGGTGCAAAAGCATGGGCTGGTGCTCCCATTCTAACCCTAACCACCCTCCCTCCTTAAATGAATCTAGCTTTTACAATGAACTAAAACTCATGTCTTTTAGGACCAACCAATCGTTGTCTATATCAGTCTACAATAAGAATGTGATATCCTATAAGCTATCTTTTTGCATAGACCTAACCATTGGGATGCTGACTTGTATCCTATATATTGCTTCACCATCTTGGGGAGAGGAAGGATATAACAGCACTAGCATTGTATTTAAGGTAACGGTCTTACCTTGTATATCTTGTGTGCTGGAATAGGGCCTGGATCCTCCCATGACACTGAACTGAATAAACAGGTATTGAATAAAGAAAGAAAGAAAGAAAGAAAGAAAGAAAGAAAGAAAGAAAGAAAGAAAGAAAGAAAGAAAGAAGTAATGAATGAATGAATGAACAAATTAGTGGTGATTGGATTGTTAAGTGCTGAATGCAAAAAGAAAAATGGGTGTAGACCTTGGAGCATGAGAAATACATATGTGCCAACTCACTACCTGTGGATATATATTTTGGTGGGTATTCCATAAACATTGAAGTGGTGTCAAAGCCAGACTACAGAGTAGCGTGACCTCCTAGGGGTTTTACACATGATGAAGAAGAAAAAAGCCAAGGCCATCTTGATGCCATATATTTTCCTTTTGCAAATCACAAACTGGAAGTGTTGAATATCTGAAGCCTCTGACCACGTAAGAGCATGCATCTAGGTAGACTTGGCACCAACTTTCATGCCCTCTCTAAACAGAGGGGTCCCATGGGTGGTGGGAACTAATTATGGTGGTATTTCTACAAATCCAGAATGGGATGCTGAAGTAAGTCTTAGTGGTGAATAAAGGAAGTCACCTTAGATGTATCTAGAATAAGCAGCTGCTGGGAAAAGGTGTTGCCTGTTTTCTCCTGTTAACCCTTATAATTGGTGTGTAATATATTCATATTTTAACAAGCATCCAATAGTTAGATCATTGTTCCCCACTATGACTTAACATTTATTAATATGTGTTTTTGTGAAGGAGTTGACAGATCTTCAGTTCCAAATAGGTACCAATCGGTGCTTCTCTTTGAATATAGGAAGTGAATGCCACCTAAACTTGAATGTGCTGCAACATGTATTTGGTAAACAAAACCACTGAAAAGGCCAGAAGATATGTTCTCACATCTGGGAATTCTAGTTCTTCTTGGATGACAGGCCTAAAGGAGCATGTGCCTGAGGATGGGTCGATATGGATTCCAGATGAATTTGAAAAGATCAGCTTACGGACATATAGATCATCAGGTGGAAAATGTGTTATGCTAACTTCATTTCTGTCACTAAAAATAGGAGAAACAGGTGACTTAAGTGTTGTATCAGTCCAAGTGCATGCATAAACTTTTTTTTTATTTATAAAAGTCCACACTTCTGTCAACACTGTTTTATCATATAACTCAAATTGTTATTCCTCAAACAAATCAAAGCACCTGAACTTGTTCAAACATAATTTCAAACTTAACAAAGTCTGGACGTATGTGATGCCAAGAGATTATGGAATTTGTTTAGTTCCAGCCAGCATACTCAAGCAAAACGTATTTTATGATTTTTCTGAGCACCTCAGAAACTTGCGAGTGCATCAGACCTTAACCATCAGGATCTGTTCTAGACCTTAAAATGCATCATTCAGGGGTATTAAAATTTAGGTTGAACTTCTCATCCAATCTAAACCTTAATAGACATAAAACAGTGCAATATGATTACAACTTTTTGCAAACAGTTGTACACTTAAAAGGTGGCTTATTTCTGAAGCAAAATGGGAATAAACATGGTTATTCTAATTCCTCCCCACATATTAGAACTTGGATAACCCATTTTCTCATTATGTTCCTCTTGTAATACAAAGACACTTCAAGCTGCCCTAAATATATTTGTCAGTTCATTATGCTTGCAGATATCACTATCTAGCAATAAACAATGCCATCTGACTTCCCATCACTAAAAAAGCAACTTCCCCCATCTTTTGACTTATCTTTAAATTACTGTGATGTGACTAGAGTGGTGCAACACTTAACATTTCTGCTTCAGAGAGCTTGGTTTTTTAATCCGATTCTTGCTGGGAAGCTTTCTGAGTGGTGTCGCCACAGCTTCCCTTTGCCTATGTGTGTTTTTACTAAGTGTGAGCGTGCTAGCGTGCATGCATGTGTGCATGAATCGTATGATGCGCTAGTGTTCCATCTGACATTAATTTCTCTGTATTGCATGCAAAGAGTGTCACCATAGACTTCAGCACTCTTGCGACCATGAAATATATTAAGGCTGTAATCAGAGAATTAATGAGAAAACTGCAACGACATCCTTTACTATTCAATAAACATTGTCAATTTTCACTGTTCCCTGAGATCACAAGAACTCTGGTGAAAACAACACCGAATATAGTGCCTCTCATACTTTTCACTTCCTAGAAGGTCTTTTCTGAAGTTGCTCTACAGGTCTGTCACTCTTTGATAACACATGTACTTAGAAACATCCTACTATAATTGTTTCTTGGAATAAGAATGAAAATACCTTAGCCATGCACACCTCGTTCGTCTCATACTTACAGACTTTCACGCCTCATGTTTATTCAAATATTGCTGAAGGTGTCTAACTGCTAATATTGCTCTTACTGGTATAATTTCCCCTGCAGCATTACTCGTTCCATACTGTTTAAAGCTGTTTCCTCTCTTTGTATCTCATCTCTTATAAATAATGTTTGTTTCTCTTCTCCCTCCTCTGTTTCCTTAGTCATGCAATTTGGCCCATCATTTTAGTGCTACGGGTGCTAATGAGCTTCATCCCTTTATTCTTGGTTTAATCCCTTTTCTCTCCAATTGCCCACTTAACCAGACAATGTTAGGCTCATCATGCCTCTCAACTCTTTTGCACAATAATTCTGGACAAAGCCAACAATAATGGTAACAAAGTCCTCAAATCAGGATTGTTTTTACATATTATTGTAATTCACTTAAGAAGTTAGTAGAGCAACAGGTTCTATATCAACATGCATTTTGCAGCCATAAATAGTATGAAACTCTAATGTCTGGCATTTCTGATTGAATGACCGACTAATCCTCAGTGATTTACTAGACAGTCAAACATTGTACAAGGGACGGACCAAAAATATAAGTTAAAACTAGTCATGGTTTGCAAAACAAAGGACAGTTGAGAGGTATGAACCCTTGTAGCAATAATAAAACCTCTATCCCTCCCTAGTCCAAACTTTTTATCCTCCACCACCACCACCTGTCCCTATTTCTGTTCTTACTTTTCATTTTTACTTACAGATTTCCTTCTTATCTTTGAAACCTATTTGTTACAAATTATCCCTTTCACGCTCAGACATTATCTGTAATATATTTGATATGCTGCATGCATGTTTTATAATTGTCTTATTTGTGTTGATTTTGTAGTTTGTTAATATTTGATGTGTTACATGTATTTTGACTTGATTACTGTTTGTTGAATTTCTAGTGTGTTATTTGTTGTCATAGTAGCTCAGTGGATGGAATTGTCACTTCACAGCAAAGAGGTTCTCTAGTTTGATTCTTGGCTGGGTGCCCTCTGTGTGAAATCTGAATGTCTTCTTTGTGTTCATATGAGTTTTCCCTTGGTGGTCCATTTTCTTCCCTTAGTAGAAAGACATGTGCTATGCAGACTGGCGACTTCTAAGCTGTCTACAGACATATGTATACATACATTTGTGATGCAGAAGAAAGGTCTGGTAATTTACTTCTGTTTCAACGCGTGTTTAGTGAAGTCTATGAATGATGAAACACTATACAAGTCATAACCACAGATGGATATTAAGTATTTCTTGCTACGTGTGTTTGCCTATGTATCTGGCCTAGGTCACAGCTGAAAAAAATCAGCATACTTTCTCATTTATCAAATAAATGCAAGCATAGAGGAGAAATTAACCTCAAACCTAAAAAAAAAAAATGAATAAAAAAAGAAATAAATAAAGCTGATGCCCTTGGAATAAAAATGATATGATCCTTTTAAGTTTCGTGAAGGAGTATTGTAACATGACAGTTAATGAGAGAGAGAGGGAGCAATAGCCTCTTGATGTCATTGTTAGGTATGGACAAGGCTCTGAAGAGAGCTTTGCTATGTCCACAGTAATCTACTGTAACTGTTACTCCACCCTAGCAGCTGTATTTCACCATTCCAGGAGATAAGTAGCAAGTTCTCCTAACAAGTTTGTACAAATCAAATGATAGCCCAGCTGACCTCAGCAATTTGTGACTAAATAAGTGGAAATAATTCACAATGTTTACTAAGGATGGGAAGGCCCTTAGCCACTTTTCTGTGTAAGTCAATATCCTTCTTCTCTCCCACAGGTCTGCTTCTACTCTGCACTACAAAGAAAATGTCAATAGTGTCAGAGGAGTGTACTCTTTGGTGGCAGTAAAAGTCTGAAGAGCTTCACGCCCAAGTTTCCTTTCTTCAGGTATGCTTGAGCTGCCTGCCAGTTTGGGCATGTGGAAGGTGCCCTGAAGCTTTGAAGTTGGCTGCCTGTTATATGCTTTGCAGGATATGACCCACATAGTTAAGGCTACTGCAGCAGTGATATCTGAAGATACTCCAAGTGGATCTGCCACACAGAGTCCGTGGCAGTGGTGACAAGTGTCTTCAATTGTCCTGCCTTAATTTATAGGCTAGCAGTCAGTGTTGTGTCTATCTTACTGGCATCTACTCTCTGAAGATGGGACTTTCTTACTGAGAGACTTAGAGATGAACTCAAACTGCAAAAATCTAACTTCATAAGTTACCTCTGCCAACTTCTCCAGGAAGGCCTTCTCGTCAGTATGTAGAATCTGTAACTGAGCTGACCTGTCCGTGAGTCCTTTTAGCTAAGTTGCAATCTGTCCTTTTTATTTTTTGGTGGTGGAGTAAGTCTGATTTTACCCTTCAAATATTTTTAAGCAGAGGCTAGATTAAGCAGGCATCTCTGTAATCAGCCTTGTTTGCTTGGTACTTGAGTAACCCAGCTTAGAACGGCCTAGAGAAGTTCAGGCTTATTGAATAGCACTGGATTAAAGGACTACACAAGGGAGGTCATGATGACTGTGGTGGAAACAAAAATGTCCAGCATGACCAGAGCATGATCCAAAAATGAACAGGCCTGTATCAGTAGAAATGCCATGAAAAAGATTCTTCAAGTGAATAGGAAAACAATTTAACTGATTAACTGAATGAGAGGCCTGGAAAATGAAAAAAAAAACATGTGCATGTAATATATAAAGTTCACTCTAAGCATCCTGCAGATGAAAGCTTACTATTGTGACAAAATTATGTTTTTACTAATTAACTTGCCATTTAACTATCGTTCATTGAACTCTTTTGGGAATGGCTTGGAGCAAAAGGGCAAAGGAAAAATTAATCTGTATCTCTAGGATATGAAAGAAAACTGGAGTTTTCAAAAAAAAGCTGATGCACAAATGCAGGACAGCATGCTAACTATACACCAACAAGTGTCAGTCAGGAATGAACCACGGAACATGGTGCTAGGAGAAAACAACCCCGATCACTTCCTAACCATGCTGGCTACAATGTACGCATGCTTTAGATAAAGCTTTTCCTGTACCAGGTTGAAATGACTCACCCCTCAGTAGAATGATGTCACGTAAACCTACTCACCATTCCATCCATATTACCCATTCTTGAAAATACAGAGGCACATTCAACAGTAGAGGCCAATCATTCTGACAAGAACCAGAGATCTTATGTATTTACCAGACTTAACAACTTCCATCTCCACTGTTTGTTATACCAATAATTGCCACCCATGGACTGTAGTCCTCGTGAGAAGCATTACCCTAGTTAACATGATATGCACAAGACTGTAAATAAATGCTCCACTAGTTCTTAATTACTTTCTCTGCCTCTGCAGTCTTTTATCTCTATAAAAATATGTCAGAGCATGATTTTTTTTAAACAGTGTTTATTTGCTTTTTTATTAAAGGAATTAAGTCTTTCACATTTAATAAGGCAAATTAAGTTTACACATTACTGATTTTCAATACAGACTGGAGACTTACCTTACACTAGCATTCGCAGCCTAAGGAAATTAATAAATAAACAATTTACAGTGTAAATGAATTTTCTATATATACAGACATTGCGGTGATACACCGGTAGCATTGTTACCTCACAGCAAGAGGTTCTCCCGTTCGATTCTCGGCTTGGTTGGGAGTGCCTTCTGTGTGGAGTCTGCACGTCCTCCCCGTGGTTGGGTAGCGTTTGAAAGACATGCGTGTGTAAATGGGCATGCCTTCATTGAAGGTTGGGCATCGAGCTGGCATCTCGGTGTTTCGTAAAAATCTACTGCCAATCATTAGCAGACCGGAGTTCCACTGTAGCAACCCCTTACCGGGAAAAAGCCAAAAGACAAACAGCAACAGACATGTCACAACAATCCAACAGAGGTCAAGCGGTATAGCAAGTCAATAGATAGTCTTATCAATCTTTTAAGTGAGGCTTTTGAAAAGGTGGATCTTGATTTCCTTGGTCGAGTCAACATTTCTCATGGCACTTCTGCGTTTCTTTGTATCTGAGGTCTGTCAGACTCATCCCATATATTGACCACAACATGAACAATCCTGATTAAAACTCCAAAGCATAAAGTCTGCAATAATAATACTGAAATAAATAGAAAACAAAAAATATTAGTTTTTATCAACAATTATAATGCATGAAACTGTTCATACACACAATTTGCAAAATACCTAAAGGAGCGGGCTTGTCTTTAATGAAGTTACTGATTGTTGAAAGTAGTTGTGGAAGCTGGTTGCTGTGGTAGCTGGGGAGTAATCTAGGCAATCTAGGGATGTTGTGGGCTGTGACCTGGGTTAAGCACATTTTGGACAGGTGTCCAGAATACTCTAGAATTGTTTTAATGTGACTCTTGTACATTATAATGGTGGTGCCTTTTGTTTTGTGGTATTTTTGGCCTTATTTCATATTTATCTGCACTTTAGGAGGTTTTTCCTTCAGTTTTGAGTTTATGCTAGCTTTCCCATGCATTGCCCCTGGCTTTTATTAATTGCCTTGTGTGTGGATTAGCCAGGGCACTAGATTTTGTTTTGCTCCTTTTCTTCTTAGGGGAGCATGTTCACTTAATGTGTTATTAAAGGTTTTGTTAAATTTTAGAGTGGCTTCATCTAGGGGGATTCATTTTAGAAGGTTCGAGTTATGTTGTAGTGTGGAGGATAAGTTATCTACATTAAAGTTGGACAAATTGATTTATAAAGGTGTTGTTTTGTTGATTAACTAGGAAGCCTATTAGCAAAAGTATGTAGATGGTCACTTAATTTGTCTGTTAAAGTACAGGTGGTGGAGATATTACTGAGTTTGCTTATTAATTTATGAGGCCTTGATGGAGGATATGTTGTATTTGGTTGGGGTGTATAATAATTGAGAGACCCTATATAAATTAATATTGGTAGTGGCAGTGTCAGATATAATTTGATTTCAACTAATATTTAGGTCTCCAAGAATGAGGGTTTTGTGCCATATATTGGTAGATACCAAAGAAAGCATATTTTCAGCTGAGAAGACATTGTTACCTGGAGGGTAATTTATCTGCATTAATTTACTTTAACCTGGTGCAATAACTTCCATCATAAGAATAAGCATGCCATTTTGTGGCTATTAGCATTAGCTATTCAATTACTTTCATATAAAAGTAAAAAAGATTAAATGGCAGGAAGGATATGCAGATGTAATGAACAATAATAAGGAAGATTAGGTGCACCATTAGGAAAACACCTCACTTAGCCAAACTCCAGCTGTGCTCACTTCAATAAGAAATTGTTTTTTACCGCAGGTGGAAACATACATGATGGTTGAGAAAAGGGATAAGAAATTATTTACAGACTTCGTCCCATGACTGTTCACATAGTCTAAGAAACCCCTCCTGCAACAGCATGATATTCATCAGAAACATCCATTTTCTTTAGCTGCAATGTCTTTCTAACAAGTGTTGATCCATGATAAGTGGCTGCACTGTGAACCCCACTATTAAACAGGTCATATATCTTCCTTGTATCCTCTGCTAACACTGCTAAGACATTAAACAGGTTCTTTGGGTATCTCGGTCAAGTTGGAGAATGACCTCAATTTCCTTAAACTTTCTGGTTTCAGTATAACATATCAGTCACTTTCTGAGTGTTTCATAGTGTGACCATCTAAGAGAGGAGGGACACACATACCACTATCTCTCTGTTTTTACCACCTCCAACTAATAGCAATGAGCTATGTAAGGCAAGACTGGGGGATCTCTTAGTGACATTAAAAGACCAATGCTTCCTATTTGTAAAGAACACCTTTACCACAAACAGTTAAAAGCACTGCAGACAAAAATGTGCCCTGCTCTATGAGACCAGAGCCTCACGCTACCCTTGTGCAGTAATCTTATCATTGAGATGGGCTAAATATACAGGAGATTGGTTTTCCATTTGTTTAGGAAAAATGGCACAAAAATTCGGAAATTTTGACTGAGTAAAAGAAAACCATGAAATATATAGTTTTAGGGTAGAACACTCATTCCTCATAACTTGCATTGCTCCTCATGCTTCTCACTTATATAAGCTGTCATTTGGCTTTATTGAAAGTCCAGTACTTACAATACTTAAATACTTACAATGCTTACAATACTTACAGTGCTTATGGTACTTATAATGTTTACAATACTTAGAAATACTTAAGATGCTTATACTTACAAGACTTACAATGCTTACAAGACTTACAATACTTACACTATGTACAATACTTAAAATACTTAAAATACTTACAATACTTACAATGTGCCTTCGTTGAAGGTTGGGCATCGGGCTGGCACCTCTGCGCCATAAAAATCTACTGCCAATAATTAGTGGACCGGAGTTCCGCTGTGGCGACCCCTAACTGGGAAAAGCCAAAAGAAGAAGAAGAAGAAGACTTACAATACTTGCAATGCTTACACTACATACAATACTTCTTAAAATACTTACAATGCTTACAATGCTTACACTGCATACAATACTTAAAATACTTACAATACTTAGAATCTTTTTCATTTGGGTGCATACTGTGGACTGAAAATGATTATAGAATCGGAGGAATGACCAAAAATTACACTTAACAATTATGTACATTCCAGAATTTCAGATCATGAAAACAGAATTTCATTTAGAGGCTTCTAGCTTTGTGGGACTATCCCAGTCATAAATAATAAACATTTCATTGTGCCTTTAATACTGTTTCACTCACTAGCAGCAGTTTTCCATAATTCTGTCAAGCAATGTAAACCAGCTTTGTCCGATTAACAGCAAGTTTCTGGAAGAAAACAACAATGCCTGGATAAATCCTATACATACATGGGGACAATATATGTGACCAGAGATTTGGACTGAATCCTAGGCCCTAAACCTGTGAGGCACCATTAAGCCATTGTGTTACCCAATATCTTGTGTGGACAGAAGGCATTTCTTGCTGCAGGAGTGTCTCCTAGTGGAAACTGTGAAGCTAAACCTATGTGCAGATACATATCTGAACAACTGCACAACATGGCACCTGCACAGAAAAGTTTATGGTACTGCTATGCCCCAATAGATTTAATGATGTGTGCTATGCATACAAGATAACTTCAAGGGATAAGAGCTTACGAGAAAAATACAGTCAGGCATACATAATGACCAGCCAACACTCAGCTTTTGTTCTGAATCACTAGGACCTAAGATAGGGTTAGCAAAAGGTGTGCTCTGTCTTTGGGGTAGTTGAGTGAAAAGATGTTATTCAAATGTTGTTTCAGTTGACAAGTATATTATCAAAACTGTAATAGAACACTGCATCTTTTGTAAGGGCAAAGCTGTCCACAAGCCCCCACTGGGGCTGTTCCTTCTTCCCTGTTTTGATAAGGTCCATGATGATTCTTTCCATGGCCTTGCAGACAAGGCTGGTTAGGCTTATGGGTCTATAGTTCCCAGGGTCGGTTGATGGACCCCCTTTGTGTAAAGGGATTACTGTTGCTGTTCTCCACCCTGCTGAATCAAAGACAGTGATCAGTTTGAAGAGAGTGACAAGTGGTTCTGCTTGGTCGTTTTTTAGATTGTTTAGTAAGCAGCCTGGGATGTTATCTGGTCCCATGAAGGTTGTGTTTTGGGCCTTGGAGAGGGCAGATATGACCTGCTGTTTGGAGATGCTAGGTAGTGGACTGGTGACAGTGATGCTTTGTGGTATGTCTGGTGGGGACAAGGGGGTGAAATTTGTACCATATCTGTCTGCCAGCAGATTGGCAATTTCTTCAGGTTTAGTGCAAGTAGTACCATCCACAATCAGTTTGGCACATAGCTAGGCATTTCCTTTAAGATTTCAGACATAGTTAAGAAAGTGTTATGATTTTTTTTAGCTAGAAGTGCTAATTTAGCCTCGTAATTGACTTTAGAGGACTTTACAAGGTATCTGATTTGTTTGTATAAGGTGTGGAGAGTATCCTTACTCTGGTGAGTAAGTTCCCTCTTGTTCTTGGATAACAATTTCTTCCTTTTGTTATAAAACCTATTTATACTTGCGGTCTACCAGGGTGGCCTGTTTCTTTGGGAGGGCCAGATTTTGATCCTGACAGGTACAGCTGAGTCTATACAGTTGTTTAAATGTCTATACAAGGCATTTGTGTACTCCTTTGCTTAAGAGTCATTGTTGACTGTGTTAGCAGGGGGGTTGAAACTTTTTATACCCTTCCTTAATAGACTGAAGTTTGCTTTGGAGACATTTTTCAGTTTGTTTTCTCCTGTGGGGGTGCCCAGTCTGATCTTTACTTCAAACGAGACAGATTTATGGTCTGACCTCACCAGGGAGGGCAACACACAGGGAGTAGTGCAGGTACCCCCCATGTTGGTGAGTACCAGGTCCAGGTCATTTGAGCTGCTTGTAGAAGTGCAGACTAGCTGTTCCAGAGCATTTGAATTAATAAAGTCCAGGAACCTCAGGGCAATTGCATTTCTGCTCATATATGTTGTCAAATCTATGGAAGGATAGTTGAAATCTCCCATAACCAAAGTGTTTGGTTGTATAGGGAGTGATTCTAGAAAGTCCAGGTAGTTGGTTTGTTTCTCTTGGTTTATGGTGGGGGACCTGTAGCTAGCGATGTGCCTGGAGTTGCTCTAGATGGTTGTACTGTTTAACCAGTCTTGAGGTGTATTTGGATTTAATGAAGATGGATACACCTCCACCTTTGGTTCTTTCATACTCATTTTGGGGTCTGAACATGCGGAAGACTTTGTAGCTTTGTATGGCTGGGGTGCTCTCTGCAGCCTTGAACCAAGTCTGAGTGACTGCACAGACATCAGCATCTTTCAAGGTGAGGAGTGCTTCCAGTGAGTGCAGTTTTCTACTGAGGCTCCTAACATTAAGCTGCATAACCTTGAGTTTGTCTCAAGTGTATTTCTTTAAGTCAGGATTTTTTTGTTTTGACATTGCCTAGAAAAGTTACTATGGGGGAGGCACATGTTTTTGCCAGTATCCAAAAGCCTAGAGGAGACAGGTGAAGACCATCTCTGGCAAAGCAGCATGGCCTGTCGACCATGTCTTCCCTGGATGACAGATACTGGATCCCCTTGGACTGACATCAGAAGCTAAGCCAATTGTTGAAGTCAATCATTTTCTGTCTGTATTATGGCATCATCCTGGGTGAAGGTAAAATGCTACTTAGTGCTAGGGACACACCGGCCTGGGACACGTAATGTGAAAGTTCAGTCATGTCTCATTTCAAAAAGTCCAGAGAGGTACATCTCAAGTCATTCACTCCAACATGCAGTATGTCAGAGTCATAATGGTAATTGTTGTTAAGTGACTTGAGTGTGTCATTGATTTGACAGATCTTGGCACCTGACAGGCAGCAAACTGTGACTTTCTCCTTGTCCAACCTGGAGAGGGAGTTATCTATGTGTCTCACTATGGAATTGCCTATGACTAGACATTAGGTTTTGTGGTGTATTGCTTTAGGGCCTTATTTGTTGAGACACTTGTATGTGCATTGTTATGTGAAGTGGGGTCTGTTCATGTTCCAGTATGTGTGATCTGTTTCCGCTTGGGAGTTCTCTGGTCCTTTGTTAGGCTCTTAGTGAGTACCTCCACATAGGTGGATTTAGGTGCCTTGACCTTGCCTTGTGTGAGAGGAGAGGTGTGTGTGCTGACAACTGCTTGATGTCTTGTTTATTGTTACATGAGAGGATTGATTCCAGTGTCATGGTACAGTTACATCTCTCTCATACTGTATTTGTGTGCTTTAGGAGCAAGAGGTTATCAGTATACATGAGGCAACTACTGCATTGCTCTAGAATGCCCATGTCAATCAGGCTAGCTGGTGCAATGTTGGGAAACAGGCTGTCCATTATAGAAGGTTAAACCGTAAGCACTAGTTGGGGAGTAGGCAAGTTAGATTACCTTTAGAACTAACTCAACAAACTAAACAAGCAGGCTTAGCCTGCTGAAGATTAGGGGTGGAGTGTGGCGATGCTGCTCAGTGCTCAACTGAGTTGCCCGCAGTGTGTAGCTGAGTTGACTGCAGTATCGCAGTGTGCAGCTGAGTTGCCTGTGGTGCTGCAGGGAACCCTGAGAGGGTTCAACTGGGGAAAAATTAGTTTCTAGCAGTTTGCTACTACACAGGGCACTGCTAATCCCATTGTGCAGTGCAAGCTACATACAAACACAAGGCTTATATACAGTCAAAATTAAACAGTTTTAAACAAGTCTGCCTAAAGGAAATCACACAATGATCCTTCCTCCAGCAATTCCCAGCTCAGACAGGGCTATATCCATACTCTTCTGCCACAAGGATACAAGGGAGCAGTTCTTAATGTAAAATTTCTGGATCTGAGCTCAAGTGTATAAAAAGCAGGCTAGATTCAGCAAGTCCAGAGCTAGTCTATGCTCTCTAAGCAATATTACAGTGCAAAACAAGTGCAGATAATGAAGCAGGCATAGACAGAAAAAGCAATTAAAAAGGCACCATTTAATGCAGTAAAACACTTAAATGCAGTTGAAAAGTGCAGCTAAAGCTCAAAATAAACTTAATTTCTTATTCTTAGGTTTGGATGACTTGGATTCAAGCAGAAACATTCTATACTTCTGGCAAAGGATGCCAAATGTACAACAGCTCGGGTTAATACAGCCAAAACCCACGCAAACATGAGGGTTATATACAGATGAAATTAAACAGCTTCATAGGATCATAGAAGGTTACTAGGCTAATGACCCTAGGGCCCTTACAAGTCTAGCCAAGTTTTATTTTTATTTCCACAATCAGCACCTATCAGCCCTGTCCAAGAGGGACATAGGTGGAACCTCTGGGATGAATTTAGGGTTACCCATCCAATCATCCAAATTGCATTTGAAGAGGGCCAATGAGGTGCTCTGCTTGACATGAAGTGGGAGCCTTTTCCAAAGGTGTAGTGTTACACTAGTCTATCAATAGGAAACCACACAATGATCTGCTAACCCCATTGTGCAGTGCACAGCTACATGCAAACACATAGGCTTATATACAGGCAAAATGAAACAGTTTTAAACTAGTCTGCCAAAAGGAAATCACACAATGATCCTTTCTCCAGCAATCCCCAGCTCAGACAAGACTATATCCACACTCATCTGCCCCAAGGGTTCTAGGGGAGCCCTTCTTAATGTAAAATGGCTGGATGTGAGTTCAAGTGTATCAAAAGCAGACTAGATTGACAAGTCTTTATCTAGTCTATGCTATAGAATAAATATTACAGTGCAAAACAAGTGCAGATAATGAAGCAGGCACAGACAGAAAAAACAAACAAAAAGGCACCAATTAATGCAGTAAAACAGTTAAGTGCAGTAGATCAGCAAACTTCTGCCACAAGGGTGCAGAAAAACACCTTCTTAATGTAGAGTAGCTGGTTTGGAGCTCAAGTGTAACAAGACCATACAAGCTACCTACACCATCCCTATGACTAACAGATACAGTGTAATACAGTGCAATTAACTACTTAAAGCAGCAGCAAACAGTAGAGTCTCCTTTTTTTTTAAACTGCTGAAGTACAGTCACAGTATATAACAGAAGTGAAAAAAATACTTAGAGCCCTTTTGGGCATTCCCCAACTCAGACAGACCACGCAAATACCTACTGCCACCAGATGAACAATCCGAGTCCTCCCAATGCAAAAGCACAGTAAAGGAGTGTCCAGAGTGAAATGCTACCACAAACTTACTGGCTATGCCCATGTAGTTACCCAGAGTGACTAATAATTCCCTCCGGCTATGACCTCAAAATCCACTGGCTATGCCCATGTAGTTACCAAGACTAATAATCCCCTCCAGCTAGGTCTACTGTCTGCTTATCTCACTATTGCTATTTTATGTCAAACTCTTTCTTCAAACTTAGAGAGTAGGACCTGTTAAGCTAATTAATGTCTGTAAAAACTTACTCTTTCATAGGAACCACTACATACTACATACTTCTGTAGTAAACTTATTGACTGTATGAACTTGTTTCCACCTAATATATACCAATATTTGTTTTCCTGACTCTTTCTTTTAAAAATATGTTACGTTATAATTTTGCTATGCTGCTATATAACAATTGTATTCTAGTCTGTATAATTACTGTACCTGAAGTTGCTATTATTATTCTTTTTGTGGAGCTAATCTCCCCGGGCCTCTACTGAAAATGGATATATATCCAGCTGGACTAGCCTGGTCAACAAATGTAAAATAAATAAATACAAAATGCTACCACAAACTTAAAGTTATGGATACAGCAGTGTACTTTAAACAGCTTATAAAAGTGTGATTATTCAATAAAATTATTCTTCTGCATCCACATAATTTAGTATTGATGAAATGGAACTTTCCGGCCATAAGCGTAGTACACACTTTCCTAAGGAAGTACAAATAAACAAAAAAATACATTGAACCCACAGACATTGCCAACATTCTAGCTGACAGGTTCAGTGCAAACTTCTCCCCCCCCCTCCACCAAAAGGGCAAATATCTAACCCAGCAGAGTGCTGCCCCCCTGACATCTCAGATACTCAGGTAAGAGCCGCCCTCTCCAAAGCAAAAAACACAGCATCAATGGGACCAGACAGTGTCCCAGGCTGCATCCTACATGAAATCCAAGAAGAGCTAAACCCAAACATAAAACTACTGTTCAATCTCAGCCTTACTACAGGATATGTACCCAAAGAGTGGCGTACAGCAATAGTGGTCCCTCTCCACAAAGGTGGTGCCTCAACGGATCCTGGAAACTATTGCCCCATAAGCCTGACTAGCTTGGTCTGCAAAGCTATTGAAAGGATCATCATGGACCTCATAAATAAAGATATTGGGGACCTATAGACACTGGATTCTACCCAGTTCGGCTTTGTTAAGGGCAGATCCTGCCTCTTAAATCTGGTTGATTTCTTTGAAACAGTCACCAAGGCCATTGACGAGAGGAAGGTGGTCCACACAGCCTACCTGGACCTCGCAAAATCTTTCGATACAATACCCCACTCGGGCATTATAGATAAGCTCACCAGCTTAAATATAAACCCCTATGTCACTAGATGGGTTGCAAATTGGCTCAAGGACAGAACCCACATGGTTAGAATTGCTGGAGCCATGTCAGACTCCAAACCAGTTACAAATGGCATCCCACAAGGTCCAGTCCTGGGACCTCTCTTGTTCGGTATATATTTCTCGGAGGTACAGGCCAACATGGAAGGACTGTAGCTGACCAAGTTCGCAGATGACTGCAAACTGGGCGCCATAATCGACTCTCCAGCCGACACAAGCATCCTCCAAAAGGGCCTCATAGAAACAGACAACTGGTGCCAGAGCCATGGCCTCAAGTAAATGCCAAAAAGTGTATAGTCATCCCCTTTGGCAAAAACAAAGTGCCCACAAATTACCACATAGGTGGTAATCCATTAAGTACAGAAGAAGTAATTAGGGACCTGGGGACCCAAGTTGATAGCAATCTCTGATTTGACAACCACGTGGCCAAAGTGGTTAGAAAAACATTTTATATAGCCCACCTAATCATGAAAGGATTCACATCTAGATCAGGGGAGGTCATCATGCCTCTTTACTCATCCCTCATCAGGCCCATAATTGAGTACAATGCCCCTTTTGGGATGTACCTTACCAGACACCTGCAGCAACTGGAAAGACCCCAAAAGTACCTCACCAAGAGGTTCAAAGGGCTCAAACAGATGCCATATGCTGCCTGGTTAAAGAAACTCCAGCTCTACTCAGTGGCATACTGCCTGCTCAGAGGCGATCTGGGCCTGACGTATAAAGCCATGTCCAACCCGGAATTAATGGACATGCTGCACCTCAGAAAATCCAAATCCCATCGAGCTACGTGCTCGAGAGACTTGAACCTCAGCACTGAAATAAATAGGACATGCTGGAGGGACAGATTCATAGCCCAGAGGCTCCCTTCACTCTGGAATAAAACCCCAGTCCAGGTTAGGCAGAGTCACTCATTGACTCTCTTCAAGAGGAATCTTGATGAGTGGATGGGAGATCGTAGGTTTACCCCGGGTATCACTTCTGTGTCACTGTTAGACAGAGGCACAATATACTAACCTCGAAAAAGGGCATAGCAAAATTAATTGAAAATGGGTGGCGAAAGCCAAACACACTCTGGCTAGGCTTATAAATGCCCTAGGGCAGATAGCCTAGTATGAACCTATAACCTATAAAAAAGGAAAACTAGTTGTACAAGAACAACTGCTCTAGATATTAGCATACTAATGACTAAAATGGGCCATTATCACAATTTCTTATGTAAGATTCATATCAAAGATCACCTTGCATTCTTATTAAAAAAAGAAAAAAATCATAAAAGCTGGAACTACTTGTTTAAACCAACTTGTTTATTAAGATAAAACAAGAGATGAGCACTTTCACCATTATCAGAGCTTCAGCAGATCTAAGTTATACATCAAGTATGCTGGATTGCCTTCATTCAAGAAAAGAGTAATGTTGAAAGTGCAAGTATTATTAGTCTAGGAGCAAGAAAATTCCTCTAGTTCCTACAGAAATGTTTTCCAGAATGAAAGTGATCCAACAAATTATGATGTATAACTTGGATCTGATGAAGCTTTTACAAGGGTGAAAAAGCTTATCGCTTGTTTTAACTTAATAAGCCATGGTTTAAACAAGCAATTTCAGCTTGAATCCTTTTTCTCCTATTCTAGTAAAAGTGCAAAGTGATCTTTGACATAGGTATTACATAAGAAGTTGTGACAAAGGCCCATTTCAGTAATTCATATGCCAATATCTTATCTGGAGCAGTCATTCCTGTACAACGAATTTTCCCTTTTTGTGGATATAGACATATACAAATATATATGCAACACCCGTGCACTGGCCCAGGAATCAAGGAGCCTCAATCCTCACCACTAACACCAGTGAGGGGTGTCCACATAGGGGAGGATAACAAATACACACACAGTAAAGTACAATTTCCCTTAAGAGCACAAAGAGATCACAGTCAGTCTGGGGCTGGTTTCTCCCTTTCTCTCCAGATCCCCAATAAGACTCCATACTGGCACAGCTATAGGGTCCAGATCTCAGCCTAGTGGGCAAGCTAAAACCTCCAGCACCCTCTCTGTCCAACCAGTGCTTTGTATTCCTGCCCAAGTAGCTGACACACACACACACGTTGAGATAAGAGTTATATACAACCACACAGACACTCCTGGGGAAGGCTGGCACAGATTTTCCAGTTGTGCCCCCTTTCTGCCAAGTTTAAAAGGTAGTACCAGCTGCCACCACCCACTAATATCAGCTACTAAATGGCCCTTATGCTAATGTCCTGAGTCTCTCTGTCCTTAAATTGATAACACAGTACTTGGCAACTTGGCAACTAACAACTTGGCATTTTGCTGGCTGGCTCTGCGTAACCATGTTAGGGGATTGTGGTCTGTAACTACAGTGAATTTTCTTCCATACAGATAAGGCTGAAGTTTGTGCAGTGCCCACACTATGGCTAGACATTCCCTTTCTACAGCTGCATAGCATTCCTCCCTGGGATGGAGCCTACAACTGAGATAAGCCACTGGGTGTTCTTCTCCCTCTGAAGAAATCTGGCTAAATACAGCCTCCACCCCATGGTTTGAAGCATCCACCTGTACAACAAATTCTTTGCTGTAATCTGGACTGGCTATCACAGGAGGTCCTCCCAAAGCTTCCTTAAGCTTCTGGAATGCCTGTTCACATGTGGGGGTCCACACTACCTTATCTGGCCTGTTCTTTCTTTACAGGTCTGTGAGGGGAGCTGCTATGGTACTATAACTGGGGACGAACTGTCTCCCACTGTCCCTAAGAATGCCCTCACCTGCTTTTTGGTAACAGGTGCAGGCCATGCCTAAATGGCTTCCACTTCAGCAGGTTCTGGCCTGATCTTACCACTCCCCACTCTATGTCCCAGGTAGGAGATGTGTGCCATATCTACCTGACATTTGCTTGGCTTAATGGTCAACTCAGCCCTCTGTAGTCTGCCCAGCAGCTCCCTGACATGTTGAAGGTGCTCTTGCCAGGAATGGCTGTAGATGGCAATACCATCTAGATAAGCAAGAGAAACCCTCCTGCTCCTGCTAGGATATGCTCTACCAGCTTCTGGAAAGTCGCTGGGGCATTTATCATCCCAAAGGGCATCTTTGTGAACTCATACAAGCCAAAATGAGTTACAAAGGCTGACCTCTCTCTAGCACTGGGAGTCAAGGGCACCTGCCAGTAACCCTTGGTAAGTTCAATGGTTGTAAGATACTTAGGCCCATCCAGCTCTAGGGCCTCATCTGTCCTAGGCATAGGGTAAGCATCTGACTCTGTGTGACTATTTAATTTTCTGTAGTCCACACAGAACCTGATGCTGCCATCCTTCTTTGGTACCAACACCACTGGGGAGGCCCAGGGACTGTTGGATTCTTGAATTACCCCTAGTTCCAACATCTCCTGTATCTCCTCCCTCAAAGTCGATTTGACTCTTTCAGGCACCTTATAAGAGGCCTGCCTAATAGGCCTTTGGGGTCCTGTATCCACCTGGTGCTGCATCAGGTGGGTGCACCCTGGTTTCCCAGTGAACATGTCACCAAACTCCTGTAACACTGCTCGGATTTCTCGAACCTGGGTAAGAGATAGCTGCTGGGACATTGCTACCCCTTCCACTGAGGTGTCAGTCCAAGCCTCACTGAGGACACCAGTCACCAGATCTCCCTCAGACTCCTCCTGCATATCATTGCAAATGATCAGCACAAGGGCTTCCCTATCATGGTAAGATTTCATCATGTTAACATGGTACAATTTCTGCTGTTGCCTTCTGCCTAGTAGTTCCACCATGTAGTTAACATCACTACCCTTTCTTACCACCTTGTAGGGTCTCTCCCAAGCTGCTTGCAACTTGTTGTGTCTGACAGGAATGAGAACCATTACCTGCTGCCCTACAGCATACTCTCTAACTTGAGCATTCCTACCATACCATACCTTTTTCTGTTGTTGGACTTCTGTCAGTTTCTCCTGGGCCAAGCCCATGAGTTCCCTGAGCCTTGTCCTGAGGTTTAGGACATATGCCACAACAGACTCCTTGTGAGATTCACACTCACCTTCCCACTCATCACAATCTATGCTCATGAAACTTTTTCCTATAAGTTTCAGGTGTTAGCTTAAAAAATTCTAACAAGCAATTCTTAACAACAGTATAATCAAAACATTCATGATCAGCAAGTTTAGACAACACAGTTACAGTTTTACCTTGGAGTAAAGGGGTCAGGAACCGTACCCAGAGCCTTTAGTCAACATCATACTCTCTACATACCCTCTCAAACATATGAGTGAAACTACCAAAATGATCCCCCTCTGTAAACTGCATAAGAAATTTAATGACCTTTTGTGCTTCTGGAGTCCAGTTACTCCCCTCCCCATTACCTCCATGACTCTGGCAAGGAGTCAGCATCTCCTTTTCATGCTGCCTCTGCCACTCCTTTTTCACAGCTTCCATTTCCAAATGCCTGGCCTCCAACTCAAGTCTCTTTAGTGCCAGATGGATTTTTAAGTCATCTGCACAAAGGTTGAGCTGTCCATTCTCTGAGTGTTGTACATCTCCGCAGCCAGTCTGATCATCTTCCTGGTTGCTGCTTTCTGATGCATCTGCAATCAAAGCTGCAATCATGTCTGCCTTAGTCAGGTTTCCATGCAACAGTCCTCTAGCATGGCACATCTCAGCCAGTTGGCTCCTTGTCAGCTTGTCGTACTCTTCTGGTGACATGCTTGCCTGCTGTCCCTGACTAACTAAGCTAACAAAACAAATAAAACAATTGTGATCTGAACTCTGAGTATTCACTGTGTGGCTGATTTAGAGTACAAAAACACCTTCAGTGATCACTGTACACAAGCTACAGGAATTCACTATCCACACCACTACAAGTCAATTAGTATCTGCCAACCAATTAATATGTGGTGTGGATATCCCACCACTGCCACCACTTTAATAAATTAATATGTGATGCCTGTGCCCTGGCCAGCAATCAAGGGGCCTCAATCCTCACCACTAACACCAGTGAGGGGCGTCCACATAGGGGAGCATAAAAAATACACACACAGTAAAGTACAATTTCCCTTAAGAGCACAAAGAGATCACAGTCAGACTGGGGCTAGTTTCTCCCTTTCTCTCCAGATCCCCAATAAGACTCTCCACTGGCACAGCTATATGGTCCAGATCTCAGCCTAGTGGGCAAGCTAATACCTCCAGCACCCTCTCTGTCCAACCAGTGCCCCTGCCCAAGTAGCTGACACACACACTTTGAGATAAGCGTTATATAAGACCACACAGACATTCCTGGGGAAAGCTGGCACAGATTCTCCAGCTGTGCTCCCTTTCTGCCCAGACTAAAAGGGAGTACCAGCTGCCACTACCCACTAATATCAGCTACTAAAAAGGCCCTTAACAAAGGGTGTCCAATTATTACTGTGCAATATTATTATCCAAATGGTAAGAGTAACTGAACAGTCAAGGCTTATTTGGAGTGACTTTGACAGTATCACTATATACATGTAATGTACTCTAGAGCTTAAAGTATCTTTACACAAAACAGCCACAGTTGAAAGTTTTAAAAATATTTAATAATAAATAATAAAAGCACAAGACAATACGTCTTACTACACAGTGCTAGTCAAGAGTTCAGGGATCACAGAGAAATGCTTAAAATAATACAGCAGAAAAGTTCTGACATCACTACAGAAAAAACAACTAGTCTAATCTTCCTATTTCCTAGCTATATCAAAGAGAAAACAGAGTTCTAAAATAAACTTACATATAGAGCAAGACAGGGCTGGTGATGCTGGATGTTCTGAAGACAAATACTAAATGCCCTGAGTCTCTCTGTCCTTAAATTGATAACACAGTACCACTGACTCATTTCAGATTACATCATTATTTTCTGTTTCTCAGACTAACAGAAACTCAGCGTGTAACAGCTCTTTTGATCTTGCAGCTGGTCAGGAAACCAGAGCAATAAAATACATTATACATGCAAATTCTTGCAATTAACTCTAGTCTCAAAACAATAGCCAGAGTTCCTTCATCCAGACATCTCAGCTCTGAGCCCTGAGATCAAAGACAGTCATGAAATGCTTGACCTATCAGCTTTCTTACAGTAGAGTGCACTGTTGTTGCATTTTTTTGCAGTTCAACATCCAATACAGTCTTTTCACATTTAAGAGAACCAGCCTGTGGCTTATATTAATATTTACAAATGACAGAATTATCTACAAAATTCTATCTGGCTAGGCTGGTAGCCTTCACCTATCTTCACTATATATGTATGTATATATATATATATATATATATATATATATATATATAGATAGATAGATATAGATATATATATATATATATATATATATATATATATATATATATATATATATATATATATATATATATAGATAGATAGATATAGATATATGTGTGTGTGTGTGTGTGTGTGTGTACATATAAACATATATATATATATATATATATATATATATATATATATATATGTATGTATATAGGTTTACTATGAAAAACCCAAAATGCAGAAAAAAAAAGTCTGTAACATCGAATGGAAATTGCAAATTCCTGAATACTAATTAGGCATAAATGCCAAATCTGTTGAACGAATGCAGCTGACGTGCCATCAGTGTAGGTGCAAAAGTAAGTTAATCAACTACACAGGCATTCACATTTTAGCAGGGAGAAGCCCCCTGCACACCCTTGTGGGGGGCTGCCCCCCACACCCTATGCAAACTATATATTCAAACTCCAAGATCGCACTACAGTGAGGAAAGGGATAAATTTCCCACTCTGCACTGTACCACAATCTCTACTCATAACATCAAGTATATATCAGTGAATGCACAGTTGCAGTCACTGATATGTACTGTCACTCTTTCAACACTCGGCAGCACAGACATCGGCCAACAGCCGGTCATCATGTCCATTTTCGCAAAACGCATCATCAACATTTTCATAGTAAACCATATATATATCTGCACTTACACACACACACAGATCCTGCCTTTTGAACCTGGTTGACTTCTTTGAAACAGTCACCAAAGCCATAGATGAAGGGAAGGTAGTCCACACAGCCTATCTGGACCTTGCAAAGGCATTTGACACAATACCCCACTCGGGCATCATAGATAAGCTATCCAGCTTAAATATAAACCCCTATGTCACAAGATGGGTCGCAAACTGGCTGAAAGACAGAACCCACAGAGTGAGAGTTGCTGGAGCCATGTCAGACTCGAAACCAGTCACAAGTGGCGTCCCAAAGGGTTCTGTCCTGGGACCACTCTTGTTCGGTATATACTTTTCCGAGGTACAGGCAAACGTGGGAGGACTATGGCTCACCAAGTTCGCAGACGACTGCAAACTGGGCGCCATAATCAACTCTCCAGCTGACACAAACATCCTTCAGAAAGGTCTCACAGAGACAGATAACTGGTGCCAGCGCCATGGTTTAAAGCTAAATGCCAAAAAATGTATAGTCATACCCTTTGGCAAAAACAATGTGCCCACAAATTACCACATAGGCGGAAACCCATTAAGTACAGAGAAAGTTATTAGGGACCTGGGGACCCAAGTTGATAGCAATCTCTCCTTTGAAAACCACATTGCCAAAGTGGTTAGAAAGACCTTCTACATAGCCCACCTCATCACGAAGGGTTTCACATCTAAATCAAGAGAGGTAATCGTGCCCCTTTATTCATCCCTCATCAGGCCATCATAGAATACAATGCCCCTTTTGGGATGTACCTTACCCGACACCTGCAGCAATTAGAAAGACCCCAAAAGTATCTCACCAAGAGGATCAAGGGTCTCAAACAGATGCCATATGCTGCTTGGTTAAAAAAACTCCAGCTCTACTCAGTTGCATACCGCCTACTTTGAGGCGATCTATGCCTGACATACAAAGCTATGCCAAATCCAGAATTAAGGGACATGCTCCACCTCAGTAAATCTAAATCCCTTAGAGCCACATGCTCGAGGGACTTGAACCTCAGCACAGAAATAAATAGAACTTGCTGGAGGGACAGGTTCATAACCCAGAGGCTCCCTTCGCTCTGGAATAGAATTCCAGTTCATGTGAGGCAGAGCACCTCACTGAATCTCTTCAAGAAGAATCTCGATAAGTGGAAGGGGGATCATAGGTTTGTCCCAGGGATTACTCCCGTGTCACTATTAGACAGAGGCACAGTAAACTAAACCGTAAAAAGGGCACAGTATACTCAAATCAAGGGGTGGCGTAAGCCATACAGAATCGGGCTAGGCTTATAATTGCCCCAGGGCAGATAGCCTAGTATGAACCTATGAACCTATGAACACACACACACACACACACACACACACACACACACACACACACACACACACACACACACACACACATACACACACACACAAACACACACACACACACAAACACACACACTTAACTTTCTTGACTGGGTTAGTCCCACTAAGCTAGCAGCCTGTCTTCAGGGGGGAGACCTGAAGTGATATTTATGCTACAAGAGAAAACTTGGCCAGGGCATCAGGAAACATCCCCTACTCTTTTCAATCACTTCCATAGAATCTTTTACAGCCACTAAAGCTATCACCTGGTTTAATGTCTCATCTAAAGGACGACACACTCAGGAGAACATCGACCCCCTTTTGCTACACTGCATTTTCAGCACTCGAGCTACTTGATGTGGGAATAGAACTTACAACTTTCTGCATCAAAGGTGAGTGTGCTACCTGTTCCACTACTGACACAGGTATATGAGTTTTGGTAGTGAAGTGTATATTTTCTATTAAAACAACTGCTCTGCCATCAAAGGTATGACAGACTAATAGGCAAGTATCCTAGGTAATGTGGTAATGTAATAGTATATTGTGCTTCACCTGTTTGCCTATATGTTTTATTGACCACAGCAGCAGTTAGTATATCTTCTTGGGGGAACCTTTACCTTGAAATGTCAACAGACTATGTTATGGGTTATTGTCTGTCAAGAAATCGTACGTGGTATGCATGCACAATGTATAGGGCCCGCATACTCTGAGTATACTGTTTAGGGGGTCATACACACCATATCAGCAGACTATTTCAGAGGCTATTCATGAGAATTACATGCATAATGTATGGGCCCTGCATGCTCTGTACATGCTCTTGTGTGGAATGGTTAAATTCTCAGTACCCGCACATATATTTTTAGCAGTGCATATTCTTATTTTCATCATGTAAAAAGAGAAATCACCATATCCACAGGACAAGGCAGACAGAGGCTGAACAGTTTCATTGATGTTTAAAATAGCCATCTGGTGCACACAGTCAAGGTGCATGGCCTTCAGATTATGGGCAGATAGGTGCAGACCAGCCAGTATGGGACCAAGTGTGGAAGTATGTGTTATGGGATGTAAATGTGATGGGTAAACACAACTGCACAATGCGTCAGGTTTCCTACCACTTGACCAAAATGCTCAGCTTTACCAAGCAAAAGGCACAGATGATTGCAAGTGAGAGATCCACCACAAGTGGGTAGGCCACCAGGGCTCACAAGACTCATACAAGTGACAGCTCCATCACAAGTGGGTAGGCTACTAGGGCCCACAAGACTCATACAAGTGAAGGAGTTACTTGGTTCAATGGGAGGAGGATCTGCAACAGGAATTATTCCTGGCAGGATTGTGGATGGTGGTACTAGACTGATGCATTCCATTGTGTCTAAGTGCATAGTAGACTAAGTTAGTAGAATATAGCAATGGTTTACCTACACACTTGTTATACTAGTGGGTTACACTGACAAAATAGGCAGTGTACACATTTCTTCCAAATGATACCATGATCCACTCCAAGGTGTTCCACTAGCTGGTCATCAATGAGGGTACAACAGATCAAACAGCACTGTTAATGTTTATGAGCCATAATTCTGCAAGAATGCACAACCTGTTCTACACAGCTGGCATCTAGGGCAAGATAATGCCGGTTAACATGTAATGCTACATCTCTACTAATGCAGTACTGTGGCTTAGAGGAACAAAGTCCTTTCTACAGCCATGGTGATCCAGGTTTGGTTATCAACTTATTCATCTGACAGTTTGGCAGGGGGAAGATGGGTGTGTCCATGATGGGAGGGATGTTTTCAAGTGCACCATATGGTTAATGGCTGGAGAAGGCTGGTGATATGGAAAGGGGGCATTATATTTAGGGAGGTATAAGTACTGCATGAGTCAAAGCAGAGGTGGGACAACATGCCAGCATACCCCATTTCATGTCTTACATTAGATATTATAGATGCACACAAATGATATTTTTCTGCATGCTTTACCCTTATATTGCTGTACACAACCAGGGTGCACAGTCTTAGGGATGACATCTAAGTATCACAGTATATTTTATCTGGTTCATTTTTATTTTATATCTGTTTATGAACTCATTTGCATGTAGTGTATATTGCACTGTACAAACTGGCAACACCCTACACATTACTGAAAACCACACAAAGGTCCCAGGCTTTTTACACATTTTGTCTATGAATTCCAGCTATTGCTTTATTCATGTTTCTTTATGTTTGTATTGAAGGCATCTTAACTGATGTTTCTGCTCACCGTAAGCTCTTCCAGAGTTCATAGCTATGATGTGATACAGCATTCTAAAGCGAAGCTGTAGCAGGGACAAGATGAAGGGTGCAGCTGCCCCGATAAGTTAATTTTTGGTCTCAGTATTTTTTTTCTTTCTTTTCATCTTTGCAAAGTCTTTTTGGTCCACCACTCTGAGAAGTCCCCCCCCCCCCCCACTTTTATTTTTTTGGTCATTTACTGCAGTTACTGTTATTGGTGCCAAAATTGGCATTGCTTAGGCCAACACAACAAACCTTGTTCTAGAACTTTAGAACTTTTTACATCTTAAAAAAAAACACACATCATACATCACACGCCATTTTAGCCTCACACACAGCGGATCACAGGGACTTCCTGGGATCATTCTGTTTGGTCTAACCATCCCTGTCCCCACTCCTTATCCCTTCCCTACTCTATTCAGACAAAGTATGCCTGAATTTTAGGGCTTTGTAAATAAGTCGCAAATGGAAACTGTCTGTTTCCTTTTCTAATTTGTTTTCCAGTTTTATGTATTTGATTTTCAAAAATCTGGCCTCAGTCACCTGTGATTCAATGCTTGTGCAATTCAATAAATCAACATATACACCTAAATTTGTTTGTGACCTTTCTGATATAAATTTCTGCCAGATGATGTGATCAATATACTTGTTTCATAACAATTTTTACTTCAGTCCTACAATTTAATTGGATTTATAATGTCCTGCTTTGTGTTTTTTCTCTTTAAGTATCCAGGTTAGATCAAAAACTGTTTCTCAAAATGTCTACTAAAATTATTAGTAAAATAATGTTAGTAAATATATTAATGTTTGCACAAAAGATGAGTCTATAAATGATTATATGCATGTGTAAATATGAGGCTAACTACCCTTCTGTGTCATTTTAAGTCTAGCCAATTTCCTTTCATAAGAATGATGCCCTGCACCTCTTGTCTGCAATATAAATACCTTAACCATTATGCCAACCCCATGTTTAAATAAACATAAGGAAATTAATCTTTTTTATGTTGTCTTATTTTCAACAGAAAAAAAACATATAATTAGTACTAAAAAGAAACAAATACTCAAAGTTACTGCTTTAATTAACCATGAGATATTAATACGTATTGGTACTCAGTCAAGACAATTTTAACCAGAACACGAGTGAGGTCACTAAGTAACGATGACAACATACAATGAAACTCTGTTCTCTTGTGTTGACATTAGATCTTGGATGCTTTGTCTTTTATTTTTGTTGAAACCACAATCTGGTTCTCCCTAGATGCTATGAAGTACGTCATCTTGGCAAAGAGTTTCACTAGTGGACATGACTCATGTGGGAGTATTATTCTCATCTAAAATATGTAACTAAACCCCAAGATCATTGCACATTTGGATAACAAAACATCATCTTTCAAAATATTCAGCAAAACTCTAATTTGGACAATAACACTTTATACAAAGTAATAGCCACTTTATAGTTTGACAATCCCACAATTTTGAAACTTTAGTTTTGCTAAAAAGATAGGCATTAAAATGGAGGATATCACATTATACAGCCTATGTAATAATACTGACTTCGGAGATCACATCTTGAAAAAAAATACTTTTTGTTGCAAACTTGGACTTAACAGGCACGTTTCACAAAAAATAAATAATTTTCTTGTTGCTGTTGTAGTGTGAGTGAATTACCCAGCTGAAGCTTAAACAACAAACATACTGATATTGAAATATTGTGGATTATGTTGATGGTTATATGTTTAGTTTCTGAATTTTAGATCAAGTCTATTATCATGTTTCAGTACATCTCTAAATAAACAAAATGCATGAAGATTTTGAATTCATAACATTAAATACAGCAAAATGGCAATAATATAATTAACACTTATAATAAAAATGCAAGCTCTGTGGAGTTAGCACCATATCTCATGTAAATCAACATCAATATCTGTGGTAGAAAAATATAAATGCTTCTATCATGCAGTTAAGAAAAATAAAAGTAGGCCTAAGTCGCAGGAAAATAATTCCTTAACAAATGGAATATTTTCTTAAACATTTCCAGATAGTATTTCAAGGCTTTTTTATAATCTGATGTCAGTCTATTTGGATGAACTAAACTCATTCCTAAACATATTCTACATATGGAAAATCAGCTATAGTGGTAAAAGTAAGTCTGTTGTATCAGTTTTTATTTGCAGTTTGATTTTTAAGTTACAATTTCTTATTGTGAATTAGATTTTGTAGAACTTACATATCTATTCAGTTAAGATATATTATCTTCTATTATTATGAAACATGTAGTTTGTTCTTTACATTAGCTAAGATTTACTTGCATATAAATTAACAGGACAATTTCATAATTAGCATAATTTGTTGAAAGGGTATAAGCATGCATTTATAACAGTCTTATTTACTTAATATGGATAGTACAGGAAAAAAAGTAAGGATATACATTTTCAAAAGGGTCAGAATAATCATATTGCAGATAAATTACCTCATGTGGATCAAATACCCGAGAAACATATTACAAATGACTTAATATAATTTAACAGCAAGTCCTCCTGAACAGTGCTAATATGATAAATGTCCATTTATCCCTTATTTTTCTATCATTCATTTTAAAATTTCACTGAATTCTATGTATTATTTGGTGATCTGTTTTCAGTCCCTCCTACAATAATTTAATAAGTGGGCTTTACAAGTATGGTAATATTCTGTGAAGTATTCTAAAGTCTTTGATATACCAGTCTGATAGATTGTATATACTAACTTTGGCATTTATTTTGCCTATTAGATATATTTCTGTTATTTGTTTATTGATTGATTGATTTTGATAACTTGGTAGATGGAATGGTCCAGGGACCCTTTTCGGCCATGTTAAAGATACACATGTAAATGGCAAAAGCTGTAATTTGTTTCACAGCATAATTTTTTTTTTCACAGCATAACGTATAAAACTTGAACTCAGTTACCGTCAAAGTATTTTACAATAAGTTTATGGAAATTTTTTCATTAAGTCATAATTCTATGGTAGTACATAAATTCATTTCCAGGTCAGTCAAGCAACTGGATGCAATTAAGAAACTGGAGTCAGCTTAATATATATGCCCAACAAATAAATACATTAAGAAACTGTACATACAACATTGACTGAGGTATAACAGACAGAAATAGAAAGAAAGAGGAAAAAACAGAAAACAGTTATATCCATCATTATATTATATATACAATAAGCTAGTATATTACTTTCTGACATTACGTATTTAAAATAAGTAAATAGTTTTCTACCAAGAATATTGTGAAATTGCTATTTAGATTAATATTTTGTATTAGTAGGGGCTTAACATAGCCTTTTATAGCCATCATTTCCTTATGGGTTAATTAAATTGATAATATTATGTAACCTCTTATCCACACAGTCAGTGCTGAGCTTATCTTTGAGGCCATGTTTTTTTCCTCTCTGCAAATTATGTCACACATCTCTATAACAGTTTAAAGAGTGGCAACAATCAACAGGAAGCTTATGTTTACTGTATCTGAATGGGAAATCATTTAGTGTAATAAAGGTAGGTGATACTAGGCCTTATTTAGTAGCACAATAGTTTCTGGGCACATCTATAACTTTGACACAGAGAATGCAGGCCATGCCTCTTGTTGCTAACCTGTTCTTTTCCTATGTCCATACATGTTATGTCATAATTTCATCACTGTTCATGGTATTCTTTACCAGGCTCTGGGTTCAAATCTGACCCACTGCTTTATTTCTCATCATAGTGCTTTGTTATGACTAATGTATTTAACTGAAATCCTTATATATGTCATGCAGTTTTAGGTTGTGTACCTGAAATAGGATTACACTATAAAATAATTGCTGTCATTTCTACTGTTCCGCTAATGTTGAATCTTGGTACAGTAAAGAGGATATTCTGTACCAGGGTACAAATGAGTTGACCCATTTTTCTTTTCTTTCCTTTATTATTTTCAATCTCCCATTCTGGGAGATGTGCAACTGTTTAATGAGCAATGATAATATAAATATATCTAAACCCAAAACTTTAAGTAAAACAATATCCAAATAAGCTTTAAATACTACTTAATGTGATAAAAATATTACCAGACACAGATGTGTGCTTTGCTGTATCACATCTTGTCAACATTGTTAACTAGTTTTGACTTAGGTATGGAAACATCCATGGATACAGCTGATATTATAACATGAACATCACAGTGCAACACAGCTGTGCCTCTTTGCCTAAGACCACGAGTGGTGAGAAGGTACATTTTATGTTGTGGATAAGATGAAAGACACTTTTAAAACATGAGCTGCAACAGTTTGTGGCCAGTACCAGTTAAATAATCTTTTATTTGTGATTTATATACATTTTTTTGACATTAAAAATCTTTTTGTTTATCGAAGACTTAAGGTAATATTTACACTTGCCTTAAGCTCTGGCATCATGGGATATTTTGACATTAACTGATGTGTTAACAGGTTGGGCATACAAGGTCTTTATTTATTACTTAATCAAAAAATAGTACCATAAGTTAAAAACACACCACTGAAATGTAGTGTGAAATGAATCCAAATGACTCATGTGGGAAAATAACCTGTGCCCTTTGTATGCATTCTGTAGCAGTCCTGTAACATTAGATTTCATGTTATTCAATAAACAACTTCCGTAATGATGAAGGCATATTTCATATCTCATATTCTCATTTTTCTTAAGTGTAAAAGACTTTTAAATAGTTTCTGTATGGATATAATCTAAGACAAAAGTTACATCAAATTAATTTAATATATTCTGCTGTAAAAAGTAAATCTACTTTAGATCTTTCAGTCATTTCAGTATTTGTTGCATTATGGGATTTCTTCCTGCAGAGTACTGAATGAGACACATACCATGTACTTAATTTTATAACCGGCAGCCCTATTGACAGTGACTTTGTTAGGCAGTAAAAATGTGCTTTTCATCTACAACCTGGGATAAAACAGAAAATACAGATACAGATGTATGTATAAAAAATTAGATTCATTGCCTTACAAAATGCAGAAAACTCAAGTTAAATATCTGTCTTGAGTGACATAAAGAGAATGAGTAAGCTGAGGAAATGCGGTTATGTCGAACTTGTTTCATAAATCGGTGGTAAAGTTAGAAACACACAAAACAGACCTTAAAAGTTACTTGATTTCAACAGAAACATTGAAAGAATAGTAAACCTTTAAATTATCAAACAAAAAAGTTCACACTCTATGCTGTATGCTGCTCTTGACATATGCATCTATACAGTTGAGCGACTTTGTTTTATGTTTTCTTTCTTTTCCTTTTTAAATTGCGTCTCAGTCTTTGTGCCTTCTCCCTTTGTTTTTGAGCAGGAATAATTGTACCATCAAATTCTTTTCCTAGTTCCTCAGCCATCTGTGACTATACTGGCCAGAACATACCAGCTCTGTGACTATCAGTCACATAAAGTTATGACAGTAATTTCACAGATATTCTGTAAGCAATGTAAAATGTAAAACTGTGTATGAAACATAATGCTAATATGAGTTTAAAATATACTTAATTCCAGCTGTCACATGCAGATATGATGTGTGGCCTTCATACCTCAGCTGGCACAGGTAAAGATTTGTCTGATACTTATTCTGGAGAATCTAGACTCTTCCAATAAATGCTGGGTACATTTTAAATTGTGGGAACCACAGCCCAATATGTATTAATCAAAATAGTGTCTGAAGATGGTTATTATTACTGGCTTGACAAATAGGCCTCCATCAGATGCTGGCCTCTGTCAGTGCTCTAGCTAACACTATAATGAACAGTTCTAGAGTGGAGTATCATGGGAAACACCATATATGTTCCACAGGTTTTTCCCTCTGCAGTCTTAAAATACATATATGCATATGAACATAATGACTGGGTTAATATAAACGAATAAATAAACAGGTAGATAATGTCCACGCTTCCAGGCAGTGAGCAGTTACTCCCAGCTCACACAGTACTTCTTGCTTGCCTGCAGTCTTCAGTGTACCATCTAGTGCAGCTTATGAGACCACCATTCCTTCTTGTTTATGAATACTATTATCTTCAAGAAATTGTCCCCATAATATTGCCCTTACCTGTACCATAGGACTTTTCAAATGCTTACTACAACCTTGCACTTCTACTCAGACATATTCCTCTGAAAGGTACCTCTGTTCCCACTGAATCAGTTATTCCTATTCTGATAAATGTATCTCTGTTCGCTGTTTCTAATTTCTTTTACAATCATATATTATAATGATGTCATGCCAGTCTTAGACAAAACTGCTTTCATCACTTTTCAGCGATGAGCTGTAATACTGGCATGGCAATGCAATATTTAACATCATCTGTTTTTAAAGGTCATTTAGTGGCCAACTAGTTTACTTTCTCCACTGATTCTAGATGAGCATCCCTTGAAAATTATCCCATCAAAGCTTTCAAAGATGTAGTTTGGAACTCAAATTAATGAACGGATGAAAACAGATGAAATAATGAATAAACAGATAAGTAAAAAAAAAAAAACAAATAAGTAATTAGAATGCTTTAGCACAGCAATACACATCAAATTTTGTTTCAAGACGGTTGCACAACTGGTGCTGTCATTTGCAGCCATAATGGTAAGAGTGGTGTCCCATTTCCAATATTTAAATACTTATATAGTGCCACCTAGTGGTTAATGAATACACTTAGTAAAAAAATGCTTCTTGATCATTTACATAGTCTAGGTGGAACACCAGTTTATGTGGTATTCAGAAATTGTTCAATTAATGTTTCCAGTGAAATCCCCAAGTAAATTCACTGTCATCATATGGAGGTTTTACAATAAAATGAATAACTAATCTTCAAAAAAATGTAAAGTAAAGTTTCTAATTATTCACAAAAAGTTCCTTTAATGTTTCTGAATAAGGAAAGTTTGTGAACTTATTTTCCTAGTAAAATGAAAACATTAATAATCTAGTCTCATAGACAGTACTTGAACTGGATATGCTTTGTATAGGTTCAGCTAACCGGTGCATTTCTGAAAGGAAATAATGCTGCATTTTATAGGAATGAAGTACAGGACCTCCCACACTAGCAAAACATTTAATACAAAACAGACAATTTCTGGCTCAAATACACCATACATTGTGTAAGAATGACAGCTGATGGTGTCACAGTCTGAGAAAACCCAGGTGTTATACAAGTCAGATTAATATATTTCTCTTATTTTATTGTGACTAAGTGCAAGTTACAACTGTTAACTTTCAGATGCAGCTCATCCAAATGACTGACAACAATAAGAATGACATAGTAATGCAAATGTTGATTTCACATCTCATTTCTGGTCTAAACATTTCTATTCTACCATCACTGAAATTAGGTTCACAGCACCATTCCTCCAAATCTCCATTTCTGATTATTTTTGTTCATGTTAACACTGAGTTTGGAGTGAGGCTGCCAAGACTGAATGATGTAATTCAAGAACTTATTTGGCCCGTTGCGCTGTCTACTTCATGCTCTGCACTTACCCTGGGTTTCCTCACACAAGTACTTCTGATTTATTTATTTGTTGTTTTCTTTACTTTCAGTCTAGTATGAGCACCAGACGTCCTTTTTTTCACGAAGAACAAGAAAAGTACAACAAGAATAAAAATTAAAACTTATATATATATTACCAAGCAGTCACAAAAAGTTACAATAGGGCAAATGAAGTGAAATGAAAAGCGGAATGAATTCAGATAAATCTGCAGCATTTATGATGACAAAAGACAGACTCTTTAGACAGCAGACTAGGAGGAGGGGTCATTTATTTTAGTCATGGACATGGGAGAAAAGGTTGCAAAACGAATGTACATCTATCTTGCAACATATATAACATACGCTATATAATGCAAAACATAACAGAATTTGATATAATATATATTAAAACAGGATGTGAAATGAATGCACATCTATCATGCAAGATGTATATAACATACAATATGTAATGCAAAACGTAACAAAATTTGACATAATATATAACAAAATAGGATGTGAAATGAACGCACATCTATCATGCAATGTATATAGCATGCAGTATGCAATGAAAAATATAACAGAATTTGACATCCTATATAATAAAAAGTTGACATGGCATCTGTACTTAATTTAAAATTTATATGGTGTGCACTGGCATAAGTACATCTTGTCTGTAACAATATGCTTTTTGTAAAAAAGAAAATGAACTTAGTTTCTTTTAACATTTCTTTAAGTTCTTCGGTAAGAAGGAATGTTTAGTGAACATCTTACTAGCAGTAGCAACATACTATGCTTGTGTGCTATATTATTTTAAATATAGCACACAAGCAGAATATATCACTAGTGAGATAATTACATATGTAGTCTCCATAAATAATTAACTTACTACTTTTTTCCATTGTACATCACCCACATCCAACATCCCACTGCAGAATGCTTGGAATTGGTACATATATATATATATATATATATATATATATATATATATATATATAATATCCATTCCAGTATGTTATAATAGTCTTAAAGACTTAATTCATATTTGCTGTGAGCTACATAGTTTTGCACTTGGCTGTTTCGAGTTTTGTAAAGAAATGCATCCAGTGCTAATAATGCAGTATTTCTACTCACATCAAGGAAATTGAAGCAAACATTAAGAGAAGACAAAGGAAAAAGAACATTAAAGCCATGAAACAAAATTGATTATTCTGAATTAAAACATTAACAAAACAAGGAAAACTGCATTCAGTGCTGTATGTTAGATTTGGGAAAGCCTTAACCACTGCAGATATATATGAAGCAATGTGCTTAGGCAAAACACTGCTGTAAAGTGTAATCATTTAAATGCAGATTGGTAGATTAATACGTTTTGTGTAAACAAAGGTACAAAAGAGCAGCATATCGTCTTTTCCAGTTTCCTGTGCAAAGTGATGAACACAAGGAAATGAGGTCTGGCACAGTAAGATGTTGCACTTTTTTAAGCAACACTGCGGGCACAATGCACTGCAAATTTTCCCACATTATCACCATATAAACATTACTGTACAGACGAATGGGTAACATACAAAAATGAAAGAAATGCAGATGGCTATTAGTAGCACTACACATAACATATTCTAACTTAATGATACAAAAGTGAAATAAGGTGCAAATAGAAAATAACAACATGCCTTTTAAAATGAGATACGACAAAAAATAAGCCATTATTACTATATAAGACTTTTATGAAAACAGTGATAAGTAACCTACAATGACAGAGTAGAAATATAATAAGGGGATTATATGGTGTTTAGAAGTCACAGAATTTGTTACAGGTTTATTTATTTATTACATGGACTGTCACAGGTGCATATATTTAGTGGGGGTAACCTTATCCACTGGTCTAGATAAATTACTTGGTCCAAGTTATCTTAACGGAAACTCACTGAACAAAATTTACAACTACAATATAAAGCCTTTTAACAGTAAATACTCTTATATTACTATTAGATATCATCTGACAAATAATAACAAAACGTGCTTCATATCAAGTGTAAAATAGCTGTGCATTGCGGTTTTGCAATCAGTAAGATTTACTGCAGAACACAGTAATAGTAAATAAAACTCTAAAATGATATTATGAAATTCTGAATTATTATACCATTGTGCAAATATCATTGCAGACAAAGCATCCGTAATGGAATCAGAGCAATCTGTCATTAGTTCTGTACTGGCTTGACAGAAAACCTAGCTTGTTGCATTATTGAAATTATATATAAATTGTACATAAAACTAAAACATTGAATTAATGCACTTCTAAACTCAAATTAAAAGAAAATGCGGAAGCTTTCTTAAACTTAATATCTGGAAGATTTTCTAAAGTAAATATGCAGCAAACACACTAATTAATGTGATTTTTGTTCCTCCAGAAATTCTAATGCAATATATTTGGAACTTTATTACTTATGCTAAACAGAAGTCATTGTTAAATGAATCATTATTACTCTGTACATAATTTTAATATGTCTTTATATAAATCATGGTTAAAATATAAGAATAAGACAAACGTCTGCTTGGATTTCATTTTTATACATTTTTTGTTATAGAGTGGATAGAAATGTAAAATTGAAATGTGCATTTTTCCTGTTATACATCTTTTTTTCTTATTTTCTTCCCTGCTATACATATCACACATCTATTTATTACGAAACTATAAGCTACTAATTTATTCCTTAATTGTGTTAGTTAAATAACTGCGGAGGCATGTATTAAGTGCATGTTCATTCCATAGTGTTAACGAGGGACAAGAATCTTTTAATATGAAGATTAATGTGTTATTCTTCCTGTTAACAGTATGGTATATTGCTTTCTCTCTGTTAAAAGAATAGTTAAGCTTTTGGGATGCTGTTATGGTAACTGATTACTAACCTCAGCAATGCAGCTTGGAAGGTCAATAAATGGTTACTTAAGTGTACTGAAGAATTCTAATTATGATGTTAAAGTGGTAACCCATATATTATGTATTGCAAGACACAATGAAGGCTTTTATCTTACCAAACCATTACATGGGAGTTTAGTTACTTATTTACCCATATTGTTGGCTTGGTATACTTTTGGGTAAAAGCAAAAAGCTGGAAATGCTAACACATAATTGTTCTTAGTGGTTTTTCAGACAGACAGTGGTCAAATTTATCACTTTTATTACCAGGCTTCACTCTGTATTTGCAATGTGCTTTTTCTCCCCAAAGAAGAGTGCAGTGATGTGTCTGTGTGGATGTTTTCATTAAAACTAATTTGTTGTCAGTGATTAAATTTGGTGTTATGACTGAGTGTTGTCAGCAAATGTTTTTAGCTAGGTCATCATTTAACATGTATTAGGTGACACCCAGGATGACAAGAGCACAATTACACTAGTTATACATACATATCAAGCCTTAATCATGCATTACAAAATAACTAAATGCATAAACAATAACATTAGTGCACTCGTAAATGCCTGATTGGTTCATACTACCCTGTAATGCCCCCCCCCACACACACACACACACGCACACATATAACACACAAGTGTTTTATTAAGCTAATATGTATATACATTGAAAATAGAACACACATAAACTTTGTATATTATGACCCAACAGTAATAACATGTAACCAAGAAACACAGCTATGAAGATTCCATGATTTTCCTTACATCTATGAAGATTCCATGATTTTCCTTACAGCTTGCATCCATTTAAGTTTTATTTACACTTTGTTGACTGGGTAGTCCCACTAGACCAATGGCCTCTTTTCAGGTGGGAACCAATGTAGTACTTATATTGACTATGGGAAATTTGGTCAGGACACTAGAGAAATTCCCCATCTTTTTAAATAAGTGCTACTGGATCTTTTATATCCACCTGAGCTACCAACAACATAGGCAGATTAGACCTAACTTTAACTTCTCATCTGAAGAATGACACACGGAGCAGTGCAACCCCCCCCCCCCACCACCACCACCACCAATGCTGGACTGCACTGTCACTATTGGAAAATGAATTCAACTATTTGGTGTGGGAATAGAATCCATAGCTTTCTGTACCAAAACAGCAAGTGCATGATCTGCTGAGTTTCTGAGTCTGTTAAATATATTTTGTTTGCCTATATATATATATATATATATATATATATATATAAATAACTTGTCTGATGCAATACACTGTATGCAGCATTCCTCAGTTAAATACAAGAGAAAAATCAGTTAGTACCCACTAAATGGATTTCTGCACTACAGGTGTAGAATGATAAGCTAATTGAATTATAACATCTGAAAGTGAACCATAGAATTCCAGTGAACTGTCAAAAGTGGTACTCATTCAAAATGAACTATACACCATGGTTTACATGTGATATGCCCCAAGAACATCGTTAATCACCGCAGTTGAATACAGCATAAAAGCAGAGTAGAATGTGCCCCACAATTAACATTTAAATATAAAATGCATTATAAGAGAACTGGAGAAGAAGAAAAACACAAAAGGCTGGTGCTTTCACTGCTGATTACAGGTAAGGGGTGGCAGGAAATAATGTATTAAAATAGCAAAGGTAGAAATGACAGCTGCAATTTATCAAAAGGTAACTAGTCAATGTATTGTAGTGTTCCCAGGCTGCACAAAGATTTACAGCAATGGTGTATATGTATATATATATATATATATATATATATATATATATATATATATATATATATATATATATATATATATATATATACAATGGTGTATATATATATATATATATATATATATATATATATATATATATATGGGCTCCATTTATTTGTTCAGTGGTAACTTTGGTTGCCAAGTGGAAGTGCAGGGTATTTGGGTCAAAAATCCAGTTTATCGAATGGACGTTTTATTAGATGTGTGTTTTGTCAAAATAGGTAAGTGAGATGTGGTAGGTGTGTGTGTGTTTTTGCAAATGTGTGTGGGTTAGGGTTAGAGTAATGGTTAGGTAAGGGGATAAATTAAGTGTGTATGTGATTATGAGTGTCTATGGATTAGGGTAAGTTAGGAAATAGATTGTGTGTGTGTGTGTGTGTGTGTGTGTGTGTGTGTGTGTGTGTGTGTGTGTGTGTGTGTGTGTGTGTATGCGCACGCACATGCATGGTGAGTGGCTGAGTTGTCTTGGGTAGTAGTTGTGTTACAGAAAGGGCTTTTATAATTTAAGATACATAATTAGGATTAGGGGGTTAGCAAGTAATGTTGTTGTGTCTTTCGGCTTTTCCCGGTTAGGGGTCGCCACAGCGGAACTCCGGTCCACTAATGATTGGTAGTTGATTATTACGTGCTGACGCACAACCTTCAATGAAGGTAAGCCCATTCACGCATGTCTCCATGCAGAAGACGGTCTAGCTGAGAATCGAACTGGACAGCGTCTTACTGTGAGGCGACAACGCTACCGCAGCACCACCACCGCGGGTTGGGGGTTAGCAAGTAATACTAAAGTATATACATGTGTGCGTGTGTGTGTGTGTGTGTGTGTGTGTGTGTGTGTGTGTGTGTGTGTGTGTGTGTGTGTGTGTGTGTGTGTGGCTATTGAATGCAGTCCTTAGCATGGGAGGTATAGATGGTTTGCCTTACTGCAAAAATGCTTGTTTTTTTTTCAAAATGGATCCCTTATCCGGCTGACTTTCTGTATCTTCGATAACTTTGGGCTTGTGATTCAACTCAATCAGCAAAACATTCATGAATTATCTGTCAAAATAAAGGATGAGATCTGAAATCATAAGTTATCATGGATTAGTGGAGCAGATGGGAATAATGTCAAAGAAGAGCGAACACGAACCAGTGGAGTAAGAAGGAGACTGTATTTTCATTGGAATTTGGAAGTAAAGGATATTTCCAGGTGATGGCAGAAGTTTAGAACAAGAGTGGGTTGGATAAAGTACAGAAAATAATCATAAATGGAAAGGAGCTGAAAAACAGTGCTATGATAATCAAACATTAACCATTTTATAATGAGTTTCATGAATATGTTTTCTTTTGTCAGATGAGTTTCCCTGAATAATATGTTTCCAAAGCAGAATTTATTGCTTTAGCAAACAAGCAATGCAAGTCTTGTGGCTCAGGTGAAACTACATTGTCCAAAGGAATTTTATTTGCATTTAACTAAATGTAAGACTTATATATTTCACTTTGAACTGTATTTTACACATCTACACTTTAAGATGTTATGCTTTTTACAACATGATGTTGTTGCTGCTGTACACCAGTCATTTTCACCTATATTATTGTAAAGTCAAATTAACTGCAGTGATGAATTTTTGTATTCATGAGGCTGATTTACAGAGAAATAAGAGTGACGTTTAAAGACATGCAGGTAGGTGCGTGCGTGAACATTCTACATTTTATTTGTTACTATAAAGTAACAATTTTGTGCTGATATCATATTTTTCAATTCTGTTGTCTGATTAGGAAAGATTGTCCCATTTGTAGGGATGACAAATGTGGTCAAGAAGTGACAATGGTCATTGCTGATCAGGTAGAATTAAAATGCCAGGATGTCTGCTATCCTCTTCTTGGGGAATTTTTTTGGGGTTTTACCTACTCAGCAGGCTCTTAATTATGATTGGATGGTACCAAGGCCTGTAAATATAATGGGATAGTACAGGCAGAGGCCCACCCTGAGTCATACATGCAGATCTGCTTTAATAGACCTACATATGGGTTCACCATGAGGTAGGGGAAATACAACCTTTTCCCAGCATATAGAAGTATTTGTCACCAACATTTGACTATCATTTAAGGGAAGACATGGAAAATTGGTCAAAACAGGTCCCAAGATCTTTGTATTCAGCAAGTAATGAAGACACACACAAATAAAAACAAATGAACCAGAATACACTGAATGCATAAAAAAATCACCTATCAAGTAATTTACATTCCCTCCTTCAGCCTCCTACTGTCAAGAAAGCATAGTTTTCTGTACTTCCTTAAATATATACAACATAAAGGTCACAAAAAATATCCTTCACCTGATATACACAAGCTTCTTTTACAGTTGACCCAGGAACGCTGTGGTTGTGACCTCTTAGAGTCAAACAATAGACAAATTGGAGGATGATGGAATCAAACCCTGGACTAAATGATGAAGTTCATAAGTAGCTCACAGAACTAGTCCTTTGTAAGGTTTTAGACCAGTTTATGTAATAGGTGTTTCTGTTAGTCCAATAGTTGTACCCCTTTCTACCTACAGATCTGATCAGATATCCACATCATACTTTGAACCATTTAGAGATATGGTCACTCATAAAACCCTTCAACTATCATTACAATCAAATTCTAAAATAAGTATATTTGCTGTGATTCACCATTCATTGTGTTTCAAGTGAAGACTAAGTAACAAAGTAACAAAAAGTATGTGTGTAGTGATGTCATAAAGTCACAGCACTTGTGGCATTACTCCTCAAAGAGCAGCAGTTTGTCAAACATTTCTCACGGTCAGTGTTTCTCAGGAAACACTACTTTAATGGAAACAAAAAATAATTTTCTCTTTAGTGGGGAAGGTAATTCCCCCCTCCCCCCATGAGTGTGGAAAGTCTATAATACTTCTGGTAAATACATCTATCTTAAGAGAATTCTCTCACAGCACTTGTGGCATTACTCCTCAAAGAGCAGCAGTTTGTCAAACATTTCTCACGGTCAGTGTTTCTCAGGAAACACTACTTTAATGGAAACAAAAAATAATTTTCTCTTTAGTGGGGAAGGTAATCCCCCCCCCCCCTCCCCCATGAGTGTGGAAAGTCTATAATACTTCTGATAAATACACCTATCTTAAGATAATTCTCTTCCCAGAGAAAAGTAATACTCAATGAAAACAGAGGTGCATGATTTTTAAATTTACAGTCAGGTTGATTAGTAAAGCTCATGTAAACAGTAGAGACCCAGACCCTTGCCTTAAGACATAAATCCTTCTCCCTAGGGAGCCCTTTGTCAGCTATTAAATCTGGGGATAAGGCTGCTGTTAAGGGTGCAGGGTGATTGTCATATTTAGCTTGGCAATCAGGGGCACAGTTAAAGTCCCAGGTAAAACACAAGCAGATGTGAGGGTCTCTTCAAACATTCCCACGTGTTCGAGAGTTCGTACTCAGCTGGTTACATCTTTAGCAGCTCTAACTGCTTATTTTTATCTGAAGAAACCCTCCAAATACCACTGAATCAGTCTTTAAGTTCTTTCTATTACTTTGGTCAGAAAAAATATCACTTCCTCTTTGTAAACAATGAGAACATAAAAAAAAAAAAAACTATTTATAAGTAAGTACAGATGAATTTATGGGTAAGTTTTACTGAGCAAGCCTTAATGCTCACAATGTCACGTTGACAGATTTCAGTTTGAAACTGACTGCTTTAATGTGTTGAATATAGCGACTTAATCCTAATCATTTAAGTATCATTCGAGTCCATTTTGTTATGTGGATATTTTTTGTCATTTTGCATTGTCACATACACAGTATAAAAGAAGAGGGAGAGGGAAAGGCAGAGATAGAGAGAGGGAAAGACGGGAGGAAGAGAAGGGTAGGAAGGAAAGAATGACGAATGAGCAGTAAATAGCTAAGAACACAGAAAGAAATAAAGGATGATGCAAAAACAGACAGCCACAATGAAGGAAAGAGCAATCAAAATATTTATTTATTCATTTAATCTTGTTTCCTGGGATTGATCACTGGTCAGAAAAGATCATTTCCAGGCCTGCCCGATAGTTACAGGAATCCTAAGAGAAGAAGATTGATTAAAATAATTTAAAATTTAACAAGTATAAATTGTACCCAATATACGTTTTACAGGATAAATGATAGTAATAGCAAACTGTTCAAAGTAAATTACTATAAAAAAAAAAGAAAGAAAGAAGGAAAGAGACATGCAGGCATTCAAATAACACTATGATACGACTGCTAATGAATTTATGTTGTGTTAGACTGAGACTGATGATAATATTAAGGACCTAGTTTTAGGATCCTACCAGCATTCAATCTGTAATTATATGCTTAGGATTTAGAAATTAAATAGATAAGTAGATCAAATAAATTCATAGCTGCTGAATGAACTGTGATGAATGAGAAAGTTACAATATGTTGAGATAAATAAGCATTTCTTATTTTGTTCCTTATAATAATTAGAATGGTTTATAATGTCTTTATTTGTGCTGAATTAGAGACACAACTAAAAATATGCACTTATTTCACTGCAGCATTACTACAGGCTTGAAGAAATGTTCCATTTGTTTTATCTGACTTATAATCAAATGATGTTGGTATAATTATTTACAAACCACTCAAACAACATTTTTCATCACAATGGTGCAAAATAGTCAAGACAGGCAACAAATGTGATAATAGATGTGCTATCCATACAGAATATTTGCTATATCATGAAGTTGGGGGGGGGGGGCTTTCATCTGCCCCTTAGCTAATTATAAGGGGCAGATTCTTACCAATATCATGAACTATCAGTACATTTAAAATTAAATGGCCAGTTTTGAAATGAAAATTCTGCATGAACCGTGAGGAAGAGAATTAATGCCATTCATATGAACAACTGTATTTTGAATTTTCCTTAAATTAAAAAAAAAAAAAAGAACCAGAAAAGGGAATTCTGATACAGGTTGTATGTTGGGGGTAAAAGCCCCTCACAAAGTGGGTTTCGCCCCTGCACCAGTTTTATATTTTTGATTGATGGTGAGTGGAACTGATAGTTGATCAAAGTAGTATCATACCATAACAAATGAGCAGTGGTGTCATGGACGTTACCCTAGCAACTTGAAATTAGATTGCATTAAAGACTAAGACATGTTGGTAGGAATACATCTATGTTTGGTACCACAATGACAGATCAGAAAGCTTAAGCTTGTTGTCCCTTTCACCCATGCTTCCACTGTCTCCAGGTAACACAGTGACATAATTTCAAACTGCACATGCATCTGTAGCTTGCTCCTTCAAGAGCTACAACCAGACATACAGGAAAGGGGCATATAGGAGGCTTATAATAATGCAAGGACTATTGCAGATGGCCCAATGATTTGTGATTATTTGAACCACAGTCAACAGAGGCAAAAACTGGGTGTTCATATGTAGTTACTAATGATGCAGTCAATGAGACCTTTAGGGAGCCTAATATTCCAATTGCCCCACACAGCCGTCTGTTTAAGAGACTTGCTCAAGATCACAAAGTAGGCAAATGAAGCACCTGAGGCACAAGAAGCAACTCATGAACAAGTCAGAGCTTCAGTCCTCTTCACTAACTGCCAGGCACCTATGAGCTAACTCCCAGATCAAAAAAAATAGTAGCATGCATGAACATATCATGTCATTTTGGAGAGAGGGCTCTCACCATCAATGCATGAGATTTCCTGACCCAGTTATTTTTTAAATTAAAATTCCCTAGTTTTTCTAGGAGAAGAAAGTGAAGAAGTGAGGTAGTGTATGATGGGTCATATCTGAGCATGATGTTAGCGGTAAGGCTTCAGTATTCTTGTAGTTAACAAGAACTCTGGGAAAACGTAGCCCATGCAAAATAATTTCAGATAAGGTTGTGGCAGTATACTGGACACTGGAAATGTAATGGCACAACAGAAGTGTCAATCCATACTGAGAGCAGACAGATGGGATGTCCAGTTGATGCAGGATCCTATGAACATCTAGTGTGGCCTCGGAGAGAGAGAGGACACTATGTGTTCCTGACAGAACCTTGAGGGTGGCAGGAGTCTGCTGATACTAAACATTATATAGTGGTTACTATAAATGTTCATAAAACATCTTCTGCAACAGCTCAGAGAATTATAAAATCATTGCAGGTGGCATCTGGTAAGTGAACTCTGCTAGATAATGTATCTTAAAATTGTGTAAATAAGGACGGCTGCCGATGTCCCAGATATGAAAACTTTACAAACATTTTCACAAATGTAGCCACTTGTCCATGAAACTTCATAAAAATGCATCTTTTTTGTGCATGGTGCAATAGCATATCTTCAAGCAATGCAGTCTCAACCAGAACTACCAATTCGTTATGGTGTGTTTTTTTTTTCCCAAACTGGGAGACATTATGCAGTACTGGTACAACTTTACAAATGGTATTACAGCAGTCACATAGTATTCCTAATATTAAAGAATGTCTTGCAGATCATAAAGAGGTAATTACAGAAAGAGGATGAGAAAAGCACTTAAAAATAGCTCTTACATAAAAAAGACAAAAATAAATCAGTGGTCAACGTGAAAAAAATAGATGGCTGTTAATGTTGAATTAGATTTTTTTGTACTAGTTTGCTACATTCAGACTGCAAAAAAAAATTCTGAAAATCAGTAGGAATTAAAAATGACAGTGAAGCCTGATTTAAAAGAATTAACCATTGCATCTTTGTTATGCTATATTAAATGCACATGGAGAGAATTGTATTAAATTGGTGTTGTTATTTGATTCCTGTACCTTTAATGCATATAGCTGATCACTACACATGAGATTCAACACTCTGTTATTATGTACTTAACAAAATAATTACCGGAAAGTTAGGGACTAGATCAGGGAAGTGGTGGTGGTTCAGACAGTTAAGTTAGTCTGGCAACATCCAGAAAAAATGAGAAATACAGCCCTTATATTATGCACTGCTTGATTCTTCCAAGTGTCTCTTTGCTTAATGAATCATGTATAAACATACCGTTATCTTTAAGCATACCTTTACAAGCATTTTATAGCACAGATATTACATACTTTTCAGCATTTTCTGTGTATTTCTACAAAATAATAAACCAAAGCTAGGATATCTCAGTATACAGGAGTCCTTTTGCTTTATATTTTTATAATATACCTGCTTTCAGTAGTCCGTATGATATACATTTTAGAATGAAAAAGGGGAATGTTTTTTTTTCCTGATGTAAGTTTTCATGCATAGCTTTGGTTTATTATTTTGTCTCACAAGGGATAACTGGCTAGGTTTAAAATGGCTCACAAGGGCAGTTAGCTTAGTACTAATCTATGAACCTATGAACCTATGAGACATTTCAGAAGTAATGAAACTTTTCTTTTTCAGTGTTGTCATAGTTTCACATATTTTTGTAATGCAATTGCCTAGGATATGACATTTGACACACCGCCTAGCTAGTTTTATTTGGCAGTAAAATATTCCAATGTAACCAGATTCTGAGCATGTATAAGTGCTTTGCACTTTCGGAAGACATAAAACTGTCATTTTAGACCAGGTACGTTTATGAACGAGGAAACAAATCATGCCAGACTGAAGCTAAAGCAATTAAAACATTAAACTGAGCAGATGTAGCAATGCTGTCATTGATTGTTCAAACAAAAAAATTGGAAAAATAAAAGAACTCATTTTGTAAACAAAATCAAGCACAACTGAGATTTCTCATATACTATATGTCTCTTTTATATTTATACACTCAGAATATACTAATGATAAAATCATTAAAAGGTATGATCTTTTAAATGCATTTTGTATTTCCTCTTTCAGAAATCAGTGTAATATTGGTTTAGAAATTTGTCATTAGAAGCAGATTAGCACCTGTCAATTCAAACAGAGTCCTACCCATAATAGCATTGCTTGTATTGTACTTGCTTGCTTGTTTTGAAAACAAGCTTAGGTTGTGACCTGTACTACAATGAGATGTGTAACACTCCAAAAAATGGCTTTATTAAACATGAAACTGCCTCTTTCAATGGGTGGGGACGCAAAGGCATTTATTGATTTATTTATTTGCTAATCCCTTTTCAGTCATGATCAGGGCCACAAGGACAAAGGGACATATGATATAGAAGCTCACTGAAGCCCTGTCTCCCTGTTATGAGTTCAGTAGTCTGGTCTGAGTTGGATGCTTCATGCTAAGTACTTGCATTGCTGACTTTAGTATTTTGTGATGCCCCATCTGCCTTGATCATGTAGCTTACATGGCGTACCCCTATATGACATTCTCATTCACTCATCCCCTTCATGAAATAATATAACTGCAGGGATCCAGGTTTAGGAAAGTACACCTGACAGGTGATCTGTGGCATGGAACCTGACACAAATAGTGGCTTCCATCAAACAGGGGGGACACTAATTTTCTGTTGTGGGTAGTATTCACCAAACTTAGAGATCTCAGTCCACCTGCCATCTCTGCACTTTTTTCAACAGAATCCTTTCTAAGCCCCCCCCCCCCCCCATGGGCTGGGAAGGTGGAACAGCTAACCTTTTCGACTCTGTACTCTGTCATGCTACAAAGTTTGTCACAGATGGTCAGACTCCCATTCTACTGATTCAAGACTTGATGTAACCTCACAACTGAACACTGGTGTCAGATGGCATTCTTCCTCTCCCTCCAGTCCCTGAAAGTCCACTGATAAACAACGACCATTAATAGCCTTCAGCTGCACTAACTCCATTAGTCCACATAGCTGCCATTCTTACATGTTGTGAGATAAACATGGTTGCTCAGAGTGACAACTGGCCCTACTTCCACCTTGAACATTGGCTTGACAATACTTTCACCTTGAACATTGGCTTGGTATTGCATGAGCTATAGCTACGACCTTTATTGTGGACCATATATCACATATCTGTCTCCATTGTCAGAGTAAATGGCAGTCAATTAAGCAGGAAAAAGAATACCATGTAAGCATAGCCGGCCTTAGGCATAGGCCAACTAGGCAGCCACCTAGAGCGCCGCTCTAGCAGGGGCACTTTTCCAGTATTTATTTAGTGTAGGTAGACCAGGATGGAGGCACCAGGTGGTATGGTGGGGGGACACCGTGGAGCCCTTTTGCCTAGGGCACCAGTTGACCTAAGGCCGCTCCTGCATGTAAGCATGCAGCAAGGCTGAAAATGACTCTATGGAGCCTCAACATTACCTTAGTACCTCTACTGGGCATCAAAGGATGATCATTCCAAATGATGTACAGCTGTATTTGGTATTATTAAATGATTCCTCATCAATATGTCATCAACTGTACTAATAACTGTTAGAAGAATTTTCTTCAAAGAATGATAAACAATGTAATTTTCAATAGTGTGCACATCTGCCAGTAGCTATTCACCTACATCAGCCCCAGTAATATATTTAATGCAAGTTTAAGTTAAATTGATCTACAGTGATTTAGAAAAATATTTAAATTGTGTGTGTGTGTGTGTGTGTGTGTGTGTGTGTGTGTGTGTGTGTGTGTGTGTGTGTGTGTGTGTGTGTGTGTATGGGCCTCTGTGTGTGTGTCTTTAAGGAGCTCTGAAATGTACAAAGCTTAATGCAATTTGTTTTGAGATTTGTGTGATTATTAAATAACTCCTGATGTGTGAATGACATAATGAGGTATGTCAGAAGAAAGCAGTATTTATGTAACCATTTGTCATTGGGTTTCTATTGTTGTGCTAAGTAGGAATAGCACCTAGCAGAAAGAACATTTTACAGTGTATACATAGTCTATAAAATAAAGGGCTGAGTTCCAGTGAGTGTAAAAAAATAAAATACTTAGTAAGTGGAGTGATAAAGATATGAGACAAGCAAAGCAGTTGACTGAAGTATTCTGTATGTTAAAAATTATACAGCAGTCTTGGGAGCAAGTCACGCAATTCACTGTCCATGTTGTTATCCTCCCTTTCTTTATGTGCTGTGCAAAATAAAAGAGCAAATGTGCACCAGACGAGTGATATGGGTTTTCTTCTGTGGCAGGCAGTATTACAGAATGGTCATGTTTTCATATTATGTTTAATAATAATAATAATAATAATAATAATAATAATAATAATCACGCCAAAGTCTGTGTGAGTCCTACTAAGAGTTATATGTGTTTATGTGATTTCCTGCGTGTACTTGTGTACATATTGCGGGAAAAGGTGGGGTGGCTTTGAAGTAGCAAGACTTGTTCTTCAAGTATAATAAAAGACACTGCAGCTGTCTCTAGAATATTGGTGTGGAAAGAATTTGCCTCTGGGTTGTACTGTACTCCAGATAGACCTATCCAAAATTTACACAGTCTGTGAGAGTACACAAAACAGACACATGATCGAAAAGAGGTAGAACTGGAATAACCCTGAGAATAAATACAAGAGGGCTATGCTAGCATTCATACATCAATACACAGTAGCAAAGCAGATCAGCATATGACATAATACAGACTTATGCAGAAATATTCCATCATTATCCAATTTGGCTGACACCCAGATTTGCATCTTGTAGTACAAACCAAAAACAAAATGTGCATTAGCATAGATTCTTCACTCATTAGTTGTAATTTGTAAAATATGTATTATACATTGTTAGTGAGACAACAAATATGCCCCTTTTCCCAGTTAAAGCAACCTGAGATTGGAAAAAAAACCTCCTTATGTGAGACTGCTATGAGCATAATGTGTACACTTTCTTGTATATCTTTAGATGACTTTCCCTAATATGTTGCATAACTCTGTCACCTGTAAACAACCATTAATGGCACTAAGCCTGATGGTAGTTCAGTACAATTCCCAGACTAATAACACAATAGTCTTGGCAACAGTGACTTGAATAAGTAACACTTTTTAGTTCTGAGGATAACCTTCTTTGTATGCACCTTCAAAAAGTATACCCTACTCATAACTCTCAACTGTACAGATTTTTGCAATGTCCAGATTTTTGCCTCACATTTTTTGTCAGTTTTTCTTAAAATTGTGGTTTTCTGGCAAATTAGTGGCAAATCATTCAAGATTGAAGTTAGAAAATGACAGAAATTTAAGTTTCAGACTTCATACCCTTCAGAATATTCATGCTAATGCAAAACCTGTTATTCTATCAACTTTCTAAGTTTGTAAGAGCAATTTTTTTTAAAAAAATTGTTCCTATTTTAGGCCTTTGCCCCACTTTTATTTATGGCTTTATCCAGATTTCTTGCTCTTAGAGGTTGAGAGGTGTGACCCTACTTCTCCATATGTACCCCAAGTGAGGATAATCCTCTTCTCCACATGTACTTACAGCCAGGAAAACTTTTGTTTATGCTAGACATCACATTTGTCCAGAACCTAAAAAGATATAAGCTATCCTTTTGTTTTTGCCCATAAAAAAAGCTAAATCAAAATCTTGTCTGTCCATGTTGTGTTGATTAGCCATCTTTCACTTCAACAGTCTGTTTCCTTTAAATATTCAGGCATCATTTTGATAACTTGTCCTCTTTCTTTCTCTCTCTCTCTCTCTCTCTCTGCATTTCTTGATGACAGCCAAACACACTGAGAAGCAGTGTGATTTTGTGATTTACTGAAACACACGTCTGTTCCTGGTATTATTTATAATTTCGCCTGGTAATACTGAAAAGCTTTGTTGGGCTCTATGTTACCTTTACTAGTGAGTTGAAAAATCATCATTACTTTGCATGACAAATATGCAGATGACATTAGCTTTCTAAAACTACTGGCACAAGCATTTTCTGCTATCAACCTTAAAGGCAATTGCTTTGGGGATTTTGTCTCTCTATCTTTCTCTTTCGCTGCACAACAGGGCATTAACCTAAGGAATGGGGTTAAAAGAGGAGGTGGAAAAGACCTAAGTTGGCCAAATGAGCCATGTACCTCACAGGTTAGATTTAGAAAGACCATCTAATATGTGCGACTGTTAAGCTTCCTCTTTAGAAACTGCGTATTCTTTTGAAACAAGGTTAATTATAAATGGCTTTGAAAATCATAAATCCTATGTTACTTTGCCCAGGAACATTGATAGAAAAAGAGAAGTGATGGGTTTCATCATTTAAGTCATCAGACACAGAGAAAAGCAAGCATTTATCACATGGCAAACAGTGGTTATAGTGGGAGGGGGAGGTGCTCTGAAGAATTACAGATGGTTAGGAGGGCTGATGTAATCACACTTCACTGCTGCAATCATCCTGCACTTATTTATTAAAGCATAAAATTGTTGCACATACTAATTGTAATTTTGCATTTACTGATGTGGAGGAGCAAACTTTGTGGTGGGAGGAGGAGCCTACAGTTGTTGGCACAGCTTTGCTGAACAAACATATGTTTTCCATCTGCTTTCCTGTGATGTCCTGGCTAGGCCTTCTATGCACCATATGGACTAGCCACCATCCCTTCAAAGCTCTATAACTGGAATGTAGTCTCTCATCCTTGCATCATGTGAGTTATAGTATAGTACTTTGCCAAGTTAGAGGCAGCACTGTCCTCTAAAAAAATCAGATATCCTTAAGTAAGGTTTGAATCTTTTGACTTGCTCCATAGGCATACTTACACTATGTGCTGTTCTCCCTTACTGATCACAACTCAGAATATAAATTCTTTATTAGCAATGCATCTTCACTAATAATAGCACAACTCTAGCCTGTCCTACAAATAACTCCCCCCACTTGTAATGTGTCCTGTTGCATGATGCTACATTCAATACTTTGCTGCATGATGCTACATTTAATACTTTGTTGCATGATGCTACATTTAATACTTTGTTGCATGGTGCTACATTTAATACGTTGCTGCATGATGCTACATTTAATACTTTGTTGCATGATGCTACATTTAATACTTTGTTGCATGATGCTACATTTAATACTTTGCTGCATGATGCTACATTTAATACTTTGTTGCATGATGCTACATTTAATACGTTGCTGCATGATGCTACATTTAATACTTTGCTGCATGATGCTACATTTAATACTTTGTTGCATGATGCTACATTTAATACTTTGCTGCATGATGCTACATTTAATACTTTGCTGCATGGTGCTACATTTAATACTTTGCTGCATGATGCTACATTTAATACTTTGTTGCATGATGCTACATTTAATACGTTGCTGCATGATGCTACATTTAATACTTTGCTGCATGGTGCTACATTTAATACTTTGCTGCATGATGCTACATTTAATACTTTGTTGCATGATGCTACATTTAATATGTTGCTGCATGATGCTACATTTAATACTTTGCTGCATGGTGCTACATTTAATACTTTGCTGCATGATGCTACATTTAATACTTTGTTGCATGATGCTACATTTAATACGTTGCTGCATGATGCTACATTTAATACTTTGCTGCATGGTGCTACATTTAATACGTTGCTGCATGATGCTACATTTAATACTTTGCTGCATGATGCTACATTTAATACTTTGCTGCATGATGCTACATTTAATACATTGCTGCATACTTCTCTGCTGCTGATATGCACCTGCTTTGTGTTCATACTCACCTGTCTGTGAGCAAAGACACTGACCCTTTCAACAGGCTGTAAAAAAATCTGCTAGCCTAATGGTACTAACCTAGTCAATGACCTGATCAACAAAGGCTGAATAAGTAAAATGAATAAAAAATAAATAGTTGCAGAAGCTGTGCTAATAGGACTGAATCCATGCCAAAAGCCACTGATGTGGACTATACATATGCAAACACACTGTACTGTAAGATGATTAGAATCACACATTTACATGTGAACTTAAACCCATGATGTCTATGTGTGTGTGTACATAGATATATATTTATATAGATATACATATATGGATACACACTTGTACATGCACAAAAATACACATGCATATATATAATATGCATGTGCGTGTATATGTTACAAAATCTGAGTTTCAGAGCATTCAGCTGTTGCCAGATGAAACCCCATATGCCTGCATGATTTTTCATATAATTTTTATGCTGCATAACGACTCAGTACTATGTATGTAGACTATCACCCTAGGTGCATATAGTCTTATCTGCCTGAAATGTTTGTTATGATCCTCTTTTGTAAAGCCATTATAAATGAATCCTGATTTAAAGAGGGTTAATTCCTTTCTGCAGAACAAATATAATGGATACGTGAATCTCACTATTTAAAATATCGTATCTTCTTGCTCTATGGAGCTAGTTCATTTCCATTTAAACTTCTTGGATTCCTAGGTCTTTAGGTTACCCCAGTGACAGATCTCAAAAGGTGAGCCCAAACATCAAAATTATACAAAAGTGAGAAATACAGAAAGGCAGAGAGACAGACGCTAAGAGAGATCAACTACTTAGAAGAACATCTATTTGCTGCTACAATGATAAAAATACATGCTTTCCATCTGCCAACACGTGTTGACTTTTGCAGTAATGTTTTAATCATTAAGTTGTTCATTAGGATTCCATTTTATCTACTTAACTGATAAATATATAACTGGGAAGGGCTGGGGTGTGGCAAAAGTAATGTTTTTTTTTCAAGATAGTGTGCAAATGAAATATCCTGATGACAGATGTGAGTCATACTTTCGTGGCAGGCAATGCTATATTCAAAATGTTTTATAACCCACTGGAACTCTTACTGGTTATCAGAAAAGTTCATTACTGCGTATTAAAACGTGAATTTCTGCTTTGTTCTTTCTTTTCTACCTTGTACCTAGGTCAGTTTCACATGAATAGCCTGCTCCCTGTGAAGCTTATCAGTAAAAGAACATTAATGTGTATTATTAGCACACAAAAGGTGCAGCTGAGCAGTTGCTTATCTTCATTAACTATATTACCTAAAACTTTTTTATTCACATTAGGTATAATAACCACATGAGAGAGAGTACAACATGAATAGTAAAAGGATAGACTTAGGAGGATGTAAAGCACAGGATCAAGGCCCAGTAAAGCCAAATGCACACTGTGCAATCTTATCCAAGTCACTAACCTTTCCAGTGTTCTGCTCCATCTGGCCGTAGAAATGAACAGAAGTATTCCTCTGTGGAAAGGAGATCTTACACTAAAGCTCAACTATCCAGGACATTGATTTTTAAAGGAAAAATGCTAACTTTTTGTCCTCCTTCCTTTGAAAACTTTCAGCCAGCCTTTTTTTTTTCTTTTCATATGAACTGTAATGGAATTGAGGTCATAACTGTAGTCAGCCATCCTGTAAGCCAGTTAGCAAATCTAAGCCTTGCTTAATGACTGTCTATAACCTGCTGCCAGTCTCAGTGGGCAGTGGCAAGGGTGGGGGAGGGGAGAAGAAGTGGGTGAGAGAGGGATGGAGAGGAAACATTACACTTTTAAAATCTGGGCACATTCAGTGAGGCCCAACAGATTCTCACCAAACGAGCAGTCTGCATTTTACAGCCCCCCAGTTCTCTCAGATGTAACCATGGCATCTTTTTGGCACAACATGGCAGTGCTTGACAGAGCTGATGTTACCATGGCATCAATGGGCACATCATGAATAAAAGTATTGTTCAAAGTTTTTTTTTTTACCCTCAGAGCCTCCTGTGAGGAATTAGAATTTTGTAACACCCTGTCTCTTGATCATTAGAGCAGCAGGCCTTGGCAATCCTTTCCTTTCCTTTTATTTTAAGATCAAATGGACTTGTATAAAAATGCCCCGTCCTTTTTTTAATTCAGTACTAGCAGACCAACCAGATAGCATATAACAAAATTCCTGGCAGCCAGTTCTCTTTATCCATCCAATAGGTAGTTACACTAATAAAGTTATGTGAGATATTTTTGTTGCCTTCTTTTATATCCTTTGTGACATTGATATTAGAAATGTGCTTTAATCAGAAATATGAAGGGCTTTTTCCCTTTTCAGACACTTGAAGCTTGAATTTTGCAACAAAACAAGTTACAAGGTGTATCATTTAACCTAGACACTTGATGACTCAAAACTGTTCCTATAAAGCATCTTTTTATTACAAAAAAAAAGTATGGGTATGAGAGTCTGCACACAGCACACATATGAACACACACACACACACACACACACACACACACACACACACACACACACACACACACACACACACACACACGTGCACGGCAGCTCTTAAGGGCATTAAGCAGTATTTATGGAAACTGAATGGTGCCCAAATTGGCTCCATCAGCATCATAAGTGTTAGCATGGCATATGTTATTCGACCTTAATGAGGCACAGTGATATGACAGTGCCCTTATTCAGACTCTGTGACATAATGTGGAAAAAAAAAAATGAGAAACAAATAAAGTGAACTGCAGACAATGTGCACAGATCCTGCTAGAAGTAATACACTAGTTACAGATTCAGATAAACATACAATTGTATCCCATCAATTATAGGTTTTTATTCTGTGAGGTTATAAAAAACAAAATAGTATAATATAAGTAAATAAGATAACAGTGGACATAATAACAGCAATCAACATGGGAAGGACTTTATATCAGAAATGTATATACAGTTTGACAACTTTATCAATAGAAATCTGGCTTAGGAATTAAGTACTGAAAACTTCCTTTACAGTCATAATGTAATTGTGTCTAAGAAAAGATTCATTGATAAAAAAACAAAAAAAAAACAAAGAAGCTTTCCAGAGGCATGAGAAATGTTACAGATCATTTTTCCTGGCAATTTAGTAAAGAAAGTTATGCATATGAACTTTCTTTACTAAAAGTATGAGTATGAGAGTGCTGAGTTTGATTCTTTCTGTTTCCGCTTGCAAATTTTATGAATCTAGCAAGTCTTTTAATCAGAAAATAATCTTGGGTCACCCTTGAAAAGAGGATTTTGTGACAAGTTTGTTTGCCTAGTTAAATGAATTTAACCTGTGAGGAGAATGTGTTTATCTCTGGACGCATACATATCCGGTGCATGGGTGGTGTACAGTATCCACATGTATAAAATTTCTATTCATTTAGTTCTTTGAACGAAAAAAGCATAAGAGTAAAAAATGTTCTGACGAGGGGAAAATGGATATGAATATCACCTTCAGTCCCTATGGGCTTGTTAAACAGAATGGCTATGTGTGCTCTTACATAACTGCCCTGCTGCTTTGTAGGTATCATACCACCTTCACGTCAGACTTGGTTCCTGGGGAATCTCACCTTACAGTAACTCTCTAATAGTCAGTAAGTGAAGGTACTCCTAGGGCTGTTCAGGATCACCTGATCTTGAAACACAGTGATAGCCTTCATTTGTAACGCTACCCCCAGAATCCTTGAGCTTAAGGTCGGAAAGATAAGCAAAACACTGTACGCATCACACGGCCCCTAACATTGGTTATATACCTGCCTGGCCCATGGCAATAATAGTGGTATAAAGGGGATTTACACAGTCTGAGTACTGCATCCCTGCCTACAATGTCTGCAGACCTGCAGCTTTATCCTATAGCTATTGTACTGGAAAATTGCAATTTCTGTTTTCTTTTCTTTTCTTTGTACTGCTTAACTACAGTTTGATATTGTGACATTATTTATTGCACTTCAATATTTTGTATTTTACATTATTTATTGTACTTCAATATTTTGTATTTTAACTATGGAGCTTTTCTCCCCAGGCCTTCGCTAAAAATAGGTATTCCAGCCCAGCTGGACTATCCCAGTAAACATGTTAAATAAATAAAACAAAATAAATAAAATGAGAATTCCTCAGACTGTGTGAAGTGAATGCATTTTACGGTGGTCCTTTCATGCAACTGAGTATGTAGATCTATGATACAGAGGGTAATACAGAATCATTGAGTGGCAGAATATAGCTCATAAGGACACATGAAGCCACACAACATAGTTACAAACATCCATCAACAGATATCCCCTTACTTTTTATTCATGGGAAACACAATGCTGGCAGCAAGGGACCCCTGTTCTGACATAGATCAAGTAATGAAGTAGCCCTTACATTTATAAAGCCAGCTTTAGGACAACTGTTTATGAGAAAGTATTCAGCAAAAATAGGCTAGATGGGTGGAAGTGTAGCTGTTGAAGTAATACAGTGATAAAGAACTGCAGTACTTCCAGACTAAACTTAGAGACTATTTATTGACAAAAAATAAATGCAATTGCTTTAGAGATGTAAAAATAATAGATACCTTCTATGCTTGCTTTTTATTTTATTTTTAGCTGTGAGAAACAATTGAACATTGACTTCACAGCAAGTAATAAATATATATAGCTTGGAATGTCAGTATGTGATGTAAATAACCATAAATATTACTCTAGAAATTGCAACATATACTGTTTATGCATTATTGTTGTTATTCATTTCTATATAATTATTTTTGTTTTCCCATTTTAATTGCTGTTTAATGAGCCCAGGCTATGGCTGAGAAGGACCTTTTAGCCAATCCATCTACCTGGATAACAAGCACATAAAATATATTCTGAGACAGAAAAAGAAAAATAAATAGAAGAAAACACGTAAAAAAAGAAAGAAAAAAATAAAGAAATACAGGAAATGCACTTGTTTGTTTCTTGGTCAAGTCAGCATATTTGTAAGCAAAAGCAGTCGTCTGACACAGCTCAAAGTATATAATCTGTGTGCTGTGTCTCTTTCCTCAGATATGCTCCCCACCTTAAGATGATGTGACTTTCCAAATAGAGATCTATTCTAGGTAGAGCAGTAAGGCACCATGTCTGATTCAATGCTGCAGTTGTACAAAAGCTAGTTTCCCATAAAACTACAGTTCACTTGGTGAAAGTCTCATAGAAACACTTACATTTGTGCATTCCATCTGTTCTTTGGCTATGAGATCTGTCCCCCTGCTCAGAATCAACACTTACTGTATATACATATACACTGCCACTTAAAACTATAAATACATAGCCATTTTATCTTCAAAAACAGCTAATTTTTAAAGGATGGTCTAGAGCATTTTGATACTAAAATTAGGTGCAGCAGTTTTTGTCAGGAAAAAAATTGATCTTTTCTCAATTTCCGTGAATCTTGCTTTAACTGCTTAGGGAAGGGGTGGAGTTGAAAGTAGGCTTGGTTATGAAGTTTTGAGTATCTATTTTGTCTAATGAATCACATGAAGACCACCATCTTTGCACGTGATGATGCAGACCACAGGTCTTGCTTTCCTTTCCCATTGTAAATGTGCACTGCCATAGACCACCACAGAAGCGTAACGTCAGACTGCATAGGATGCACAAGAAGTGAGTGAATATGTCAATTGACACAAAACCCTATACTACCGATGTTCAAGAAACATCATTAGATCATGTTTGCAGACCTAGATGTGCTATTTACATACTTCCTTCACAAGCACTTACAACCATGACAGTTAAGGAGGACAATATGGGGCTGATGCATTTGGCACATATTGTGCTGGACAGTGGTTTGTTTACTGCTAAAAGAAGCAGCTATATTCTGACTATGTGTCCTAATGGTGTGTGTGTGTGTGTTACAGTATGATTTTGCTAAGCCAAACAGATAAATAAAGAACTATGTAGGATGCATTTGCAGGCTCATATAGATACATCTCTGTTTCTTTCTTTTCTGTAATTGTTTGCATGGTTACAAGTGAACTTCATTTTTGACACCGCAAATAATCACATACAAGCAATGACTTAAGACAGGTTTTGTTGGAAGGTATGTGTGAGCAAAATATGTACACTATGTAGTTCAGTCCCTAAAGTTTTGCACTGAAGGGAGTCCTGCTATCCCAGGAACAGGTGCTGAAATTCAATAATATTCTATGTTAATTCATCCATTTGCCTATTCTAAACACAGCTCAGAAAATAAAAAAATGTAAATAATAGAAGAAACACACTTGTTTACTTATTGGGTATGGTAGCATATTTGTAAACACTATAACTCAGAATCACCTTAAGAAATTATCCAACTCCATTTGACTGAAGTCTATTAACGCGGTTTATCTTGTCATTTTGCAGAGAATGTTACAGGTAATATTTGCAGGATATAAAAACAAGAGGGTGTGATGGGTTTAATGGGAATGTTGGGATTGGGCAAACTGAAAAAAGCTATAGTTTGGCAGATGAGGAGAAACCCCCTGGAAAGGAGAAAAGCTTTCCAGTGCCATCTGTAGGCTTGATGGAATATATTCAGAATACATCTCTCCGAGACAATCTGGTGTCAAAGAGAGAGAAAGATGGAGCGTCAGACTTTCTGGAAGGATTAAGGGACTGCCGGGTGTGTGTGTGTGTGTATGTGTGTGGGGGGGGGATGGATATATTGCACATGTAAAGGTATAAAAATCTTGGGAAATATTTAGAATGCTATTGAGAAATCAGAACATGGGTGCTATAAAATTATTTGCACATTTCAGGAAAAATTATTTAAAATCACAGGATAAAGCTTCTCCTTTGTTTAGACTGATTCTTTTTTAAATATATTTTTTACATTTCCGGGAGAAAAACTTGACAGAAACATCATGGAAGAAATGAGGCGGTACATACACAGTTGACAATCATTAGACTATTAACATATTATGTACCTCTGTATATAATTACATATCTTTTCTCTGTGACTTCTTTGCTGAACCCAAACCTAAATGGTGATATTTTATTTATTTATTTGTTTATTTATTTATATATGTATGTATGTATGTGTTGGCTATTTGTATTTCTTTTTGCAAAATAACATATGTTCACTGCAATTATCCATATGTAAGAATATAGCATGCATACCTCATGTAAACATACTGCTTTTACTTTTTGTGAGGGGGGGGTAGGGGATTAATGTGCATGCAGCTAGGAGTCTGGAAGTAATAACATGATTACTTAATAAACAGAATTCAGAACTACAGACTACTATATTGAAATACAAAGCTTCTGACTATCATCCAAGGAAGCCATTTGCTTGTTGGCTTAGATTTTACAGATACTCTAACTGTGAAAACACTCTTAAAAGGTAATGTTCTTAAGCAAGCACATTAAGCCATTACTAGAGGACTTGGTGGTTGTTTCCCACTTCAGAGCAATTGTTTGCTTATGTAGAAGTGGAATGAATAACATTAACTGTGTTTTATGCTCACTCCAACCTTTCTTTCAAATAAAGATATTTAAATGATCTGTGGAAAAAGACATTCTGTTTTGTAGATGCTGATTCAGTAATGGTAGATAAAGGTGCAATATATTATAGAATGACAATATATTCTCCTGGGACCCTATATTTCTAAATTTGTATTACCTGCTTTTTTGGATTTTTTTCACTTTCTCTTCTTTTAAGCTCATAAGTTCATAGGTAATTATTAGGTTAGCTACCCTTGCAGGCTATTTTAAGCCTAGCCAGTTTCCCTTTTTGTGTTCAGGATAACCTATCATATTTGGTTATATATTGGCCTTACCCATCCCATGGTTGATAATTATGTACTACCCCAATGAGAATAACTGGAATCATACCATAGTTAATTTGAGGGGACCCATGCATGGGGTAAAGCATTTAGAAGCTGCCTTTGTCCATTAGTATACAGAGGGCAGTACTGGCATACATTTTCTGTTCCCCATCCGAATATTTAAGTTGCATTTGAATATGGACAGGGATGAACTTTGTTTTATATGGGAGTATGTTCCACAGCAGAGGTATCCTCTGTGAGATATACCTTTCCATCCAAACTGTTCTGTTGTTGCTATGGTAGAGGTTTAGATCCCTAGTCCGAGTATTCCTGATGCCATTTGACTTGCTGATGGGGAGTAAATCCATCAATAATGGATCGAGAATGCCTTGTATTCCAGATATGGGTCACATCTTAGCAGTCAGTAGGACACCTAGTATAGTGACAAGGTTTTGAGCCGTCCATGTAGGACATGTTGCTTAGAACTTGCATCCTTTTAGTATGGTATCTCTGTGGGCATTCCAGTTGTTGCACGTGTTTGGACATATACATACAAAAGGGGGTATTATATTTAATAATTGCCCTGATGGGGGCTGAGTAAAGGAGGACAATAGCATTCCTAGATCTAGACACAATCCTTTTGTTTATAAGCTGTGCTGTATATAATGACGTTATTACAACAATAGATGCATGTTGGTCAAAAGGTAGGTCACTGTCTGCATAAGTTCCCAAATTTTGAACAACTGAGTAAATTCTTACTGGCATTTTGTCAATGTGGCAGTTCCCTGGAATAGATGACTTCCCAAAGGATACAGTAATGCATTTTTTGGCATTTAATTTCATTCCACGATTTTGGCAGCATTTATTTATTTATTCATTTATTGCTTTGCTGTGCATAGGCATGAAGATGATGTTCTATATTTAAATATGCCTGCCCCACATAAGGGGGTATTATATTTAATAATTGCCCTAATGGGGACTGAGTAAAGGAGGATAATAGCATTCCTAGATCTAGACACAATCCTTTTGTTTATAAGCTGTGCTGTATATAATGACATTATTACAACAATAGATGCATGTTGGTCAAAAGGTAGGTCACTGTCTGCATAAGTTCCCAAATCTTGAACAACTGAGTAAACTCTTACTGGCATTTTGTCAATGTGGCAGGTCCCTGGAATAGATGACTTCCCAAAGGATACAGTAATGCATTTTTTGGCATTTAATTTCATTCCACGATTTTGGTAGCATTTATTTATTTATTCATTTATTGCTTTGCTGTGCATAGGCATGAAGATGATGTTCTATATTTAAATATGCCTGCCCCACATAAGTATCATAATCCTTTTTCTTCCCATGTGGGTAGTTATCTAACTTAAGTTTCGAATTTCTGATGGACAGTATATTCCCCCAAATGTGTCAGTGTACTATATATTATAAGTTAGCATTGAGTAAGACATACTGCCCTGCACTCCTAGTGTGAGAACTTCATGTCCATCCACAGGTGTCTGAATGTATCACCTCTCAGAGCATGCCATCTATGAGAAAAGATAAATAAATGAACTTCCTTTACTCCCTCCACTTTGTTCTTACATAATTTCAGAGATACCGTTTTTTTAATTTACTGTACTATATCTGAGACTCACCATTACATTTCCTACAAACACAAGGTACAGGGTTTGAATCTCACAGGGGATA